>NC_051162.1:122186616-122334217 GCF_013339745.2 Dermacentor silvarum | reverse complement strand
AACAACATGAAAAAACTCCCGATACAGCTTTCTCTGCTCAATACATGCTACATAAAAGCGTGTTTCCGAGCGTGAAAGAGCCCGCGAACAAACGCAATGTGCCTCGAGTGGCCAGTCGCGAGGCAATTTTCGTGTATTCGCGGGCATCTTTCACGCTCGGAAAAACACTTATATATATATATATATATATATAGTAATATATCGTATATATATGCACACTTATATTACACACTTCTATATAACAGTATAAGCGTGTGTACACTTGTATTATATATATATATATATATATATAATATATATATATATATATATATGCCATAATCGTCTAAGCTCTCCCATCCCCTCTCTACGCCTGCGACGTGACCAGTTTCCACACTTCACACACATACACCTTTAAAGACGATAGTCTTTCTTGGGGAACTTAAACGCTGAAAATTTGGTCTGTCTGTCTGTCTGTCTGTCTGTCGTCTGTCACCCGATTCAGCCACCCGGCCAAGTTGGACCACTTTGCTTACCGCCCACACTACTTAAACTGGTACGGCTGTTCATACTTGTGAACGTTATCGATCACACAAAGTAAATATTACGCATATCTGAGGCGCAACATCACTAGGTGAGTATTAGGAGGTGTGTTCCTTTAATAGAAAATACATAGATACGTAACTCTAAAGACCCTAGTTTCTTAAGCTGCGCTGAAAATGCCATGCTATGCGCGCCTACGAACGACGTTCCCCGACTGCGCGCCGACGAGCGCCCTTTGCCATGGAGGAAGGAAACCCTCTGCACAAGCTCATGTTTCCCGATGTATTGCCAGATGGCGTCCTGTCTCACGCAGCGCCTCCTCAATTTATCAGTGCCAGCCAGATGCGGCCGATTCAACATAAAGGAAGCGCTGTCTGAGGCAGGGCAAAACATAAATGGCCGCTTGATGAAATAATGCGGTAAAATGAAATCTGTTCAAACAAACCTTCATGCAGGACGGAATGGTACGAGAACAGCATCACGGGTGGCCGCGGATCAGACCAGCACTCATGTAGTACGGCCGGCAGAAGACTATCTATCGTCTTTCGACGACATTTGCAGCGAAGCACGCAGATACGCGGCAAATTTCATTACTCCGTATAGCTCTCTACAAATTTGCTGTCGCAATTGATGCTTCGCCTTTCAGGTGAAACTGCGACAACTTTTTTTTCATTAGTACATTCCTATAATGCTAACGCATCAATGAAAAAAAAAAGTCGCCTGCCGGAGTTGGGAAAATTAGCGTCATTATCGAAGAAGCAGAACTGACGTAAGTAACAAGCAAGGTTAGTTACTTTTCTACGTAAGTATATAGTGAGTATCAAGGAAATGTTTTGTTCGTTGCTATTGCACCCGCAAAAGCGCGCGCGCATACACAAAAAAAAAAGAAAGTAAAATGTGTAACCTCTATCATTGTCCCGTTTATAAATAAACCTCAAAATGATTATACGCAACTGCCATGCTCTTGTGAAAGAAACATGTGAATACATTTCTAACGTAGGTGCCCTTTAGTCATAACATTTCAATCTGTGCAATTTTAAGACTGCGAAGCACCTGGCCTTATATGAAAAGACGCTTTCAGAGCCTTGGATCGACCGTAATGGCACAATATGAAATCAATAGTTTAAGAACAATTCCAGTTCAGGCAGTGATGCGTGACGTCATAAGTGTCCTTCCGTCCCAAAGCATTAGAAGCCGCGGGTTGTTCTCTCGTATTTTCTCGATGTTTTATTACAGCCTCTAAGACTCACTGTGTTGCATATGTTTCCTTCGCGGTTGCCGTTTGAAGACAAGACAACCTCAAGTCGCTCAAGTTTCCGCCCATGACAAAAACGCCGATTGTTCTCCTAGCGGACAGATTTTAACATCTCCGGTCGCCTCCTTTCTCGTCGGAGCAACGCGCGCCAGTTTGCGTTGGCGTTCGTGCTACGGCGTTGTGTTAACACTTCGGCAAGTGGGACCTCGTCATCCCTTAAGCTTGGTACTCAGTGGGCGCGTTAAGTTACCGGGCTCCGAACTCCTAAGCTACGAACTCGAGTGCGCTGGGTTAAGCCACGCCTTTGGAGCGTGGCTTAACTGCGATTTTAGGTGACTGCACACGGGAACACTAACGCGTCATCTGACGCGTGTTATGTGGCTTTCTCATCTGCTGTCGCACTTCGCACGCTTTGTGAACATGGCACCGGTGACAAGATGCTGCAATTCTTGATCGACGATATCGAGCTCGAGGAACACGACGTGTGGCGACGGAGGCAGCAACATCCGTTTATGTTTGTGACGCAAGCTGTTCGCGCTGCTATCAGAGGTACCACACCATACAGTCATGGGAATGACCGACATGGCTGCATGCGGCTGTGAAAATAACAGTGACCACCTATTGTGCTGTGGTCCTCGATATGAGTTGCAGAGACCACGCCTCTTCAACGCGTTCGAACACTGGCTTCTGTCTGTCATGTACTTGAACATCGCCTTCTTTATTAATAGGGCGCCACGTAATTAACATGCTAGTTGTGCCTGCATATACAGCCTGTATGGTAGTAAAAAAAGATCACGTGACCGGTCCTCACCTACGATAGTGAAGGCGCTGACGACCATCCCAAAGCTGCGGCCCCCGTTCATGAGCAGTTGGCTGTCGGAAGCGTCAGTACATCTCCCGGGCCTGCTGTCTCTTCTTGCGGGCCCCCAGCAGTCCCACGAGGAAAATAACCACGTACAGGACCAATGTGACCAAGGCGGCCACGTTGAGCGCCATGTCAGCTGCGAAGTATACCCGCGAACGCCTATATATGTGGCCAGCCATCGGAAATACTTTTTATAACTGGAATGTCATTTCGGTTACAGAGTCGTGAGCGATCGTCATCGGTGGCAGACCCATGCTGTAGATTAGTCCTGACGGGGTCGAGTTTTCAGTATATCATACATCAAATATGGCGCACCATCCGCGAAATTGTGTGAACTGCGCACTGCGCGCACCAGGCTGAACCGACGTACTCTAAAAGTGGGCACAGACCAAGGGCGCTATAGCGTAAAATGATTCCAAACTGTTTTGATTTCAATTTCTGCAATGAGCCTCCACGACTGGTCAAAACATTTCGGGCCATCCCAACTTCGCCTGTCTGTCACGCGACGTCACGAAAACTGCGACAGATCCCCTTTTGATATAACGTGTACACACTGATTATGCATGATTAAACCGCACAAAAGAAAAATAATCATTCCTGATTCAACGCATTTTCACCATTAGCCCTCTGCTATTGGTCCAATGTTTTCTGGCTACGCCCACTTCGCCTGTGTGTCACGCGACTTCACAAAACCGCGAAAACTCACCACGTAAAAGGGACGTGTACGCGAAAAAAATGCATTAATATGCCGAACAGAACTGAAATTTTGCCTGAATAGCCACAGACTGCCCCGTTCCGAAAGGAATAGAAGATGGCTGGCCGCCGATCACTCAGGCCCTCGCTACTCACACCTGCCGTGTGAGCATGTATTTATTTTGCGCATAATAAACCTTTTTTGCGCGGCAGTAAAACGTTTATCGAGCCCTTTCGGCATGCATACGACATCGCTCTGCAACTCTTCCTTGCTGAGGATCCATTTTAGCGGCATTCTTATCCTTCTGTTGCACGCCGCCGCGATTTTCGACCAGCCACCACAAGCTAAGTAAGGCCAAGCGGACCAATCGGAGAAGCCGGCACCACCCTCTTCACGCGGTTATCTATTTTCACTGTGCTGGCTCGACCCCATCGAAACCCTCTCCACTAGAGCGTGCTCCTCGCCTCTTGTCAGCCAATTAGATAAGAAAAACCGCTGAGTGTAGACAATGTTATTGGTAACCCACAGCGTTGTCTAAACAACCCAATCAAACAGTCTCCTCGTTTATCGGAGGTCGCCCTTTGTTCGCTTTCAAAACCAATAACATTGTCTTACACTCAGCGGTTTTTTCTTATCTAATTGGCTGACAAAAAGGCGAGGAGCACGCTCTAGTGGAGAGAGTTTCGATTGGGGCCGAGCCAGCACAGTGAAAACAGATTACCGCATGATGAGGGGGGTGCCGGCTTCTCCGATTGGTCCGCTTCGCCTTACTTAGCTTGCGGTAGCTGGTCAAAATCGCGGCGGCGTGCAACGGAAAGATAATAATGCCGCTAAAACGGATCCTCAGCAAGGAAGAGTTGGCAGAGCGATGTCGTAGCACACGCCGAAAGGGCTCAATAACGTTTTACTGCCCCGCAAAAATGGTTTATCCTGCGCAAATAAATACATGCTCGCCGGTAGGTGTGAGTAGCGAGGGCCTGAGCGATCAGTGGGCAACCATCATCTATTCCTTTCGGAACGGGGCAGTCTGTGGCTATTCAGGAAAAATTGTTAGTTTTGTTCCGCATATTAATGCATTTTTCGCGTACACGTCACTTTGACGTGGTGAGTACTCGCGGTTTTGTGACGTCGCGTGACAGACAGGTGAAGTGGGCGTAGCCAGAAAACATTGGACCAATAACAGAGGGCTAATGGTGAAAAGGCGTCCAATCAGGAATGATTATTTTCCTTTGTGTGGTTAATCCTGCATAATCAGTGTGTACACGTTATATCAGATCGGGAGCTATCACGGTTTTTCATGACGTCGCAGTAACATACAGGCGCAGTTGGGAGTGGCCGAAAATGTTTTGACCAATCGTGGAGGCTGATTGCAGAAATTGGAATCAAAACGAATGGGAAGGCGTGCCTGGTGCGCTCCGCCGAAGAGCAGGCTTCGTTTGAGCAGGGGCGCCGTTAATTCGCTCGGGAAAGGGCTCGTGGTCGACGTGTCCATTCTAGCGTGAGTGCTTCCGAAGCCCAGGCGAAACGTCAGCGAAGAGCCGCGGACCGCGAGTTGCGAGAGCGCGATGTTGAGGCCAAATCTCAGCGAAGAGCCGCCGACCCTGAGTTTAGGGCAAACGAAGCGGAACGCCTGCGACAACATCGTCTTGCCACAGGCTTCGCTTCCCCCCCATATTTTCGACAGGGGAAGGGCTGGTGATTTTTTTTCTTTAGGCTATATAGAATTTTTGAAAAACTATCTATGGGAGATAAGTGTAGTCCTTGAGCTGGATTACTCGAAAAGGCGGACGTTACTTGCACGAGAAATGGAAATGCATATTCCACTAATGAACAAAATGTTGCTAATTAAGTTTTTAACTAATTACTTCATTACATATATTGCAATTTACCAATTGTAGTTTGTGAGTTTTCAAGGTGTATCCACTAGGAACGAATTCTCAGGATTACACTACTTTCGGGACAGTCATTCCCAAAGTGTGCGACGAGATACGGGGAAATTGCAGTTAATATTGTGCTTGAATGCATAAAACGGTGTTTTGTTAAATAAAGAAAACTAAGTGTAACAACAGTGTATTTTTACTGCAAGCTAAATTAAAAAATTAAAATTAAATTATGTGGTTTTACGTGCCAAAGCCACCATCTGATTATGAGGCACGCCGTATTGGGGGACTCCGGATTAATTTGGACCACCTGGGGTTCTTTAACGTGCACCTAAATCTAAGTACACGGGTGTTTTCTACATTTCGCTACTGCAAGCTTGACAGCACATATCTCGGAACTGGTGTCATCCTCAGAATTCGTTCGAAGTGGATATGCCTTGCAAACTCACCGGTTGCAATTCGCAAATTTCAATATGTGCGTAAAAGTAATTAGTTAAAAACTTAGTGAAATTTAGTTGATTAGTCATATATGCATTTGGATTTCGGGTGCGAGAAATGTCTGCCTCTTTGAGCATTTGAGTTCAAGAGAGAGATAGATTTAATTGATCCTGGAGTGTTTTGCCTGGTGGCATGCCTAGCATGCTACTCCCTCTGGATACGATGACAATTGAAACGATGGGCACAGTTCACGACAAAGTTACACAACATGCACAAAACACAGCATTTAACACTAAACTAAAGTGTCTCATTGAGACCAGTGTCTCTAAAAAACACAAAGGGGCCTTCATTGCGCGAGATGCAAAAGCAGTGTTAGTCCATGGGAAAGGATTCAGTTCGAGTATTACACTTATGATATTCGCCACAGTCAACACACACATACCTTGCATAACCCGATGTGCTGAACCATCAGCAGGCAGAAGCTTTCTGGTACAATTTTCGCCTACGACTACATATGGCACAAACTGAGAGTCAAGTTTGTAGTCCGGTATTTTGTTGCATGAGCATACTCAATTTATTTATTATTTATTTATTATTATTATTATTTATTTATTTATTATTTATTATTTATTATTATTATTATTTATTTACATCGCCCAGTTGGGAATTATTGAAGGGGGGTCGAAACAACAACATACAGGACAAGTAGCGAGAACAGGGCGAGTTGGAATGCCTTCATGATTGGTCAGCGTAACAACTAGACACGGACTGTCCAGTTGTTGAATGCGCTGACAGATCACGAAAGCATTGAAGGCTTACATCTTGCAAGGACAAGGAAAACAATTTCGCGTTAACGACCACAGCACTCGCGTTCAATTGACTCCACTTACGAAATGTAAAATAAAAAAAAATGAAAAGAAAGAAAGAAAGGAAATGAATGCGCAAATACGTCCGTACGATATCTTATTTCTCGGAACTTGTTAGCATCATCATTTTTGTGAGATATAGAGGGTATCTCAACTATCAAGCACCCAGATTTTAAAATATGCTTTTTCTACGGACGCCACTGGGTGCGAGTATATCTAAACACAGAATCAACAGGGTAGAAAGAAGGCACGCGCACACCAGAAAAAAATGACTGGGGTCGACGTGCCGGACGTTCAATTATTCCCAGGCACAAGTGCCATGCGCGTAGGAAATTTCAGTCCATCGTTCGCGTGAGCTGCACTGTCTGGCGTTGGAGAGTGCAGTTGGCTTCGCCGAGTCACCGAAAAACAAAAAAGAAGAAGGCGTGCAACACCCCATAAGAGCTCCCAAAACAGTCGAAATATGTGTCGCTGCAGCGTGCAACAAGCTAACAGTGGGCACTCGAAAACGGGAATAGGAATACTTAGGCGTCATTCGCTACGGCTGCACGGATACCATACTGCTAGCGACCACTACAACTCATTAGCGTTTGAGTGAGACTGACGTCAATTTTTTTTTTTTTTTTACCATCCGATGGCAGGCGGCGTGGTTGACACTGGTGCATTGATTAGATTGACGCTATCAGGGGAATCATATTGGCGAGGTTGCGTATCCAGCATCGGACGTGAAATTATATAGCAGTTAAATCACCGCAGATCAACAGGAGGAAGCTTTGCATTATGCTTATATCAATGCTGCGGGTACAGAAACGAGATTTGGCAGGAAGCTGCCAAATCGCGCTGGGCGGCCACATCCGCCAGCGGGGAGGCATTAGAAATCATCACCTCCTCACAAACATTGAGCGCACACATATCGCTTTGCTTGTCACGTGTTTGCATTGAACAAACAATTTTTAGGACAAGGAACAGTTCCACGTGGTTTGCATATGCATAATGATAGTCGCTCGTCGTTGAAGTGCGCGTGAACAATTCTTAGCTCTCGAAATTGTACACCTGTCTAACGCCGAGCAGGCTGCTATGGCAAGCATACAGCAAAGAACACGTACCTTTCTCGCGCGACACCTGTGCTCAGTCTGGCTGGCCGTTCCGCAGGTTCTGTCAAACCCGCTGAGCCTTCCTGCCGCGTTTTCACGCACTTGTGCAACGCGAAACATCTGGCCCGCCATGCGGATGTGTACACATAAATAGAAAACGTCTGCAAATGATGAAAAGCATGAAGGCAGCATCATGCAGCCATGTGCGGATCCAGGGAAGAGGGAGGGGGCCCTCAGTGCCCCCCCACCCCCTTTCCTTCCCCCGATACATAATAGACCGCTGTTTGACTGTTCTGGAATGTGGCTTTCAACCAAAACATCCTTGTTTCTACAGTACTGTTGCACTTGAGGTATTGTGCGCTTGCTTTTGGAAAGCACGAAGAGTAAGCGAGATCAATGTATCCATTTTCTTTTTTTTCACCCGCACAAAGCTACCACTAGTAGCTTTGTGTGGGTGATGCTCTCGTGAGAACAAGGGAGATGGTATCCCTACACTTTCCTGATTGCCAATAACCGGCTTTTGCTCTTTTTCTCATCTCCAATTACTCCAAGAAACGAATATATGATTGCTAGGCCTTGCTTTCCATTCACCGGCACATCGTCACGGACGTGAAGCAAGTGGCTGAGCGATTCGCTCATGGTGGCAAGTACAGGTTGCTACGTAGGCATAATTAAAGAAGTTATCAATGAGCAACAAGAACTTTCAATTTTCTTGTATAATTGTGCTTTACCTTATGAACTCTTTACTTATTTTATGTTGGTTATTGGTTAATACCTGCAAAATAGTTCCTGAAATTCATCTTATAGTTCAGAACATGTCTTCATTATTAGCTGTTGTATATTTTCGTTTGAAACTTGCGACATTAGTTCGTTTTGATAATGTAAGGCTTGTCAGCCTTAATACTCTATTCTTGTTTTAATAAGCATGCAGAATATGTACCTGATCGTTACTTTTCTTTCAGCTGCAAGTTTTATATCGCCTTCTAGCAGCGAAGCTCTTTAGCCGGCACTCCTCTTGTTCTCCATTAAGTACTAGTAGCGCAGAATGTACACACTTCGTCTTCCTTCCAGTACGAAGTATTTATCGGAGAGATTGTCTTCGACCACAATTTTCCCAGTACGTAAAGGAAGACGGTGCATGCTTTCAGTTATAAGTAGTCAAGAAATCACGGTGTGTGGGCTTCGCATTGCCCAGAGATCTCAGTGCACATAGTCGCTTGAATTTACCGCTCGTGGTTGCTGGACTACATACGTGGTCGCTTGAATGGCGTATTGCAGACCTCTGTTCTTATTTTATTTAGGACAGAAATTTCTCAGCATTTTTTACTTTGATGCAATAGCGACCGGTTAAAACCGTTATGCAACAAACTGGCGTTTTAGTGCAAAATCTATCAGGAGTTGACAGGCGAACAAAACAAAAGCACTGGTGTTGTGAGCGTCATTGTCTTAATATATATATATTGCTCTAAAACACCAGTCTGAAATACCGTACCAACAAAGCCGCAACTCAACCTTTTCAACGTTATGCATCATCACAAAATCTTTCTATTACTTCTGTACTTGGCCGCGTCGCACTGAAGACTTAAGCTTACAATGTCGGCACTTTCTCTGTTTCTGACACATAACTTGGCCTTAGCATTAATTATGCACGCACATTACAAAAACCCGCATTTCCCCGAAGGGGAGTATGAGGAAGTGCGAAGCACGGGGTGATGCTATGAGGGGGCGCGCGCGACTAAACTGCAGAGCCGAGCGAAGGAGACGGCAGCGAGAGAGCACGACTGACGCGCCGGCGCCACACACACAACACGTGACGGCGGAGCGAAACACGCCAGGCGGTTGGAGAGGGGGTGAGCGGTGGGGAGAGTACGCACACGAGGGGCTGTTACCGGGCGAGGATGGAGCCTGTCAGCGCGAGGGGAGAGGCGGCGGCCGAGGGTGAGTGCAAACCTAACGGGGGGAGAGGCACACCAGCTGCATGGCGCCGTGACGTCACGGCGCGGAGAGGGTGCGAGGAGCCGGCGCGGCGCGCGCAGCCACGGCGCGGAGGCGCCAGCTGCACAACGCGCCATGACGTCACGGCGCGGAGAGCGGTGCGGAGCCGGCGCGGGGCGCGCGCAGCCACGGAGCGGAGGGCGGAGCGCGCGCAGTCACGTGGGGCGTGACGTCGCTGCGCCGTTGCTACAGACGCTCCTCTCCGCTCCTCGCGCCGTTGCTAGGGGAGAGGAGGAGGAGCGCGGATGCCGGCGGAGTTTTCGGGGTCGCTTAAGAAGTGCATTCGCACTTAAAAAGAATTCTGGGAGCAGAGCTTCGATTGCTCACTAAGAAAATTTTGAGGTATCTCCTGTCATTTCCTGAAAGCGCCACTCGTGACCATCACTGAAACTGCACCCCCCTCCTCTTCCTCCCCCTCCTTCTCCCCTTCTTTAAGTTCTGTTTGGCCCTCGCCAAACAGAACATTAAAGAACAAGAGCGTGTTTGCATGCAGTGCGCTGAAGCCGCAGTATACCTCGCCTGTGACTTCGCTCTCAAAGGTCAACGCCGTCTCGGTGAACTGTCCCTGTCGGATATCAAGGTAGGAAAGAAAAGAAGAGAAACGTTATGAGGTGGAATGGTTTTGAATGTGTAACTGGTAAAGAGCGTCGCAGAAGCGTGAACGAAATAAGAGTTAAACAGGCAAGCTAAAGGCAAGTGCACGGCCGCTCACTAACAGGAAGTGGGACGGGTTAGCAAGAGCGAGTAAAATAAGGAATGACGTTGCTAATAGAAAAACTGGGCGTTACCTTGACGTTCCGAGCATAACACGCCCGCATGCTCACTAACGATTCGCGCTTATGTAACGAGATGTCTAGAACAATCTAACACATGCACTATATGTTTGTTTCCAAATCTCACTCGACCTCTCCGGAACTACAGGTGTTCGCATAACTCTTCTGCTTTTACATGCTAGGGCAAAGATGAAGCATGCAGTTACAGCCTAGCGAGCACTAGAACAATTTAGTTTAAAGGTCAATATAAGCTATCGACGAAACCTCAAAAAACAGGGACTTACTCTGTCTTCCCAGAAGAGAAATTTGGTCCTGTTCTCAAGTAACACGCCAATGGCGACACATAAATGCGATAAGTAAAGGATTACTGCCAAATTGGTAATGGTTCATTACTGCTCGGCTTCAATTCCACAAGTGAGTTATGTGCGCTAATGTGAATGATTAGAAAGGTAATTAGTTAAGCGTCTATAATTTAAATTTCTTAATTTAATTTTTATTATAGTGTCCACTTAATTAAGTAACCCACGAACAGGCCATACTGTGCTCTATGCTTCAGGCGATTTTAATATATCTGATTGAATTTCATATGGTTGTAGCTTCATGTTACAGAAGTTACAGCATGTGTAACTAACAAAAAATTGCACCCTTCTGATCCCCTTGTTCTTATCGCTCATTACGTAGCGAGGACCTCGGCGTGGGCTATCTTGATGCCATGAGACGCATACGAGGCACACTGACACGTATACATGTTTATCTTTCACCGGTGGCCGCTTTCCACCGGCTAACAAATGTTAAACGTTATCGCTCAGCGCAGGTCGTGCCTGCATCGGAAGCCTCTCGAACGTTATCGATGCTTCTATCCGTCGTCTGTGGTCACCGACACTCATGTAATCTGATTGTCTAGAACTTTCTAGAAGACACGCGGGCACCACGGATTAATCTGGAACATACGATGACTCACCTATAAAAGCCGACGCGTATCGCCGCTGATCAGATTTTCGACGATCGCCGTCTGTGTCGCCGCTATCTTTGTGCTATCTTTGTGCTTCTAAATATAGGGGCTTTATGTGCTTCGAGTGTAGCTTGCTTTTGTGGGCACAGGTTCGCCCAATAAATAATCAGTTTCGTCACACACAGTTTTGCGACTGTTTACTCCAGCGTCACTACTACGTGACATCTGGTAGAGGTGCTAGTTCGTTCATGCACCGAACGCCCCCGCAAAACCGCGATCCAAGCCAGAGGACAACGCCAACGTCGCCAAGGACCAGCGAGCTAGCCGTAGGCAGCAAGGACTTCTGCCGGAGTACGGACTTCTTCCCGAAAAGACCACTGCAATCAAGGCCAAGTCAACGACCAGAATGGCAGCACCAGCGTCCCCCCATCCTGCTGTAACAACCTCGGGAGCCACCGACCTTTCGTGGATCATCGGCTGAAGACCCTGAAACCTGGCTGGAGACATATGAGAGGACCGCGACGTTCAACAAATAGAGCGACGACGACAAACTGCGCCATGTTTATTTTTCATTGGATGACGCTGCTCGGACCTGGTTTGAGAACAGAGAGGCCACCCCATGGTGACGTGGGACCTATTTCGTGAGAACTTCGTGAGGACCTTCACGAATGTCGTGCGAAAGGAAAGGGCCGAAGTTTTATTAGATACCAGAGTCCAATTGCCGAACGAGAACATCGCGATCTTCACGGAGGAGATTACTCGCCTCTTCCGCCACGCCGATCCCGATATGTCTGAAGATAAGAAAGTTCGGTTCTTTATGCGGGGTGTCAAAGAGCAAATATTCGCCGGATTGATGCGCAACCCGCCCAAGACTGTCGCCGAATTTCTTTACGAGGCCACAATGATCGAGAAGACGCTTGAAATGCGCGCCAGGCAATACAACCGCCGTGCCCTGACCAACTACGCCGAAGCTCAAGCGCTAGGCGCCGACTACCTGCGAGAGACGATCAGAGCGGTCGTACGGGAAGAGTTACAGAAGTTATGTCCAAGGTTGCCGCCTCAGGTGGCCTCGATCGCTGACATAGTTAAAGAAGAGGTTCAGCGGTCACTGGAAGTGTCAGAAGTTCCGACATCGCCTCAACCACAAGCGGAAGCGATGACCTATGCCGCCGTCGCCCGCCATCAAGGACCCCTTCCGCGCTCGCGCCAGGGCCCCGTAACGCCACACTTCCGTCGTCCACCGCCGTCGCCAGCACGCCCGCCCATCGCAGCTACCCGAGAGAGACAGACATTTGGCGCGCCCCCAACCACGCGAGAAACTCCTACGTCGCTATTTCGGAGCCTATAAGATCATCCGGCGTATTGGCGCACTGGACTATGAGGTCGTGCCAGACGGCATTTCGCAATCACAGCGACGCCGGGCCCGACCTGAAGTCATTCACGTGGTGCGTCTTAAGCCTTTCTACGCCCGCTAACGAGCTTAGCTACTTTGTTATCTTTTTTTTTCTTTATTACGCGTCGTTTTGTTTCCGCTTTCACGTTTGTTTGTAGCATCGGGACGATGCTTTTTAAGGGGAGGGTATTGACACGTATACGTGTTTATCTTTCACCGGTGGCCGCTTTCCACCGGCTAACAAGTGCTAAACGTTATCGCTCAGCGCAGGTCGTGCCTGCATCGGAAGCCTCTCGAACGTTATCGATGCTTCTATCCATCGTCTGTGGTCACCGACGCTCATGTAATCTGATTGTCTAGAACTTTATAGAAGACACGCGGGCACCAGGGATTAATCTGGAACATACGATGACTCACCTATAAAAGCCGACGCGTTTCGCCGCTGATCAGATTTTCGAGGATCGCCGTCTGTGTCGCCGCTATCTTTGTGCTTCTAAAGTCCCTATATAAGAAAAGTACCGCCATCTACTCTTTCCTCCGCCGCCTCCTCTCCTAAAGTGCTTGCTTTTTTCTTTACTTTTTGCTAGCGAAAGCCAAGTCGACGGTGGCGCACCTAGAAAGTCCACATTGAAGCTTTCAGGCCGGGCGCGCGCCGCCGCCGCCGCCGCCGGCGACTGCGGCTGCGCAGAGGACTTTCAACATGGCTCTGAGGCGGAAAAAAAGAAAATATAAAGAAGTGAAAAGCGCGCGCTATCATCGTCCAATCGGAGATACAGGAGAGAGAGAAGCGGCGTTTATCAAAGGATGGCGGTACTTTTCTTATATAGGGACTTTATGTGCTTCGAGTGTAGCTTGCTTTTGTGGGCACAGGTTCGCCAATAAATAATCAGTTTCGTCACACACAGTTTTGCGACTGTTTACTTCAGCGTCACTACTACGTGACAATACAACTGCGGTTGACAGGATATTCCACAACCGCTGCCGTCCCCATTACCGGTGCTGGCTAACGCACCCAAGTTCCACTAACAGATACAGCAACAACAGAGAACACCACCAACACAACAAAGAACAACAGGGAACACCACCAACAACAGAGAACACCACCCAACAATGCCACACCACTGAGTGTCGTTTGGACTTAAAGTTTCTTTCCAACCTTTTAATCCTTGGGACGACGTGTTTTTTCAGCGCTTCTATTTTTCAGTAAAATTCTCATTTGATGGTCTGCGCTGTGTCTGTGTTTCCTTTCGCCTCAGTTGGTTCGCGCTGCCCACATCAAGACGCATTACCAACTCGCCGAGCAAACCACCCTGCTGAAGAACAGAGAAGCCTGAGCGATCAAAATTTAGCATAGAAAACTTTTACTGGGAAAACGCAGAGGAAGATGTCCCTAATAACACAGACGCTAGGTCCGATGAAATCCCAAAACAGATAATGCAAAACCTGGGTCCAAAGAGCAAGGCACTGCTGACTAATGCCATAGAGAAAGTGATTAAAACGAAGAAAATTCCGGTTGGATGGCCTGAAAGCAAGATGAACCTCATCTGCAAAGGCAAAGGGGATAAGGATAAGAGGAGCTCGTACAGGCCAGTTACAGTACCGTCGGTGACATAGAATGGCAATGCAAGCCATAAAGTTAGAACTGTCGAAGTGGGTTGAGAAAAATTATGTACTGGGGGAACTACAGAATGGGTTCAGACCAGGCAGTTGCTTAGACAATAATATGTTTGTGCTAAATCAGTGCATAGATATTTCAGCAGTTCCGTTTAGACCTTTATGGATAGCATTTCTAGATGTTAAAGGGGCCTGCAACAACGTAGGCAGGGAATTTTTATGGGATATTCTCAAGCACGAAGGCATAGATGACGATTTCGTGGAGCTGCTGAAGGAGATAATATAGAGACAAACGAGTACAAATTGTATGGTAAGGCCGAAAATGTAATGAAGTGGTGGAAATTCACCAAATACTGAAGCAAGGATGTCCTCTGTCTCCATTGTTGTTCCCGCTTTATGTTAAGCAGGGGTGTGCGAATAGTGATTTTTGAGGCCGAATCGAATACGAATTGAATAGTGCCATAAGCGAATCGAATATCGAATACTTTTCAAATAGTTTTCGAATAATTAACAGCCGTTATCACAATTATTATAAAAGGATGTTCAAATCCCAGTATTCTTAAATTTAGCAAATTCGGTGCACGCGCGAAGCGTCCGCGGGGCTCGCCGAACCCACGCCAAAGAGGAAGCGCCTTCTCCCTTTTGCGCCCTAGTAACCCCGCCGTTAGGTGGCGTGAGCCGCGATACGCTAGCGCCATCTGTCGTAATACGCCGCAACAACACCGACCGCCGCCGCCGTAAAGCCACGCTGCGAAGCCGCATTACGGGAAACGCCATCCATGCGGGGAAAACAGCATCAGGGGACGCGTGAGAATCGCGCATCCCCACAAACTTCAGCCACTTGCCGCTCCGGTCCGGAGAACCAGCTGCTGCATCAGCAACATATATACTCCGGGGCTGCTCGGCGAGGCCGGAGAATAGCGATAGGCACCCTACCCCTTTCTCTGAGGACTCAGGATTTGGACACGTGGCGCCTTCCCACTGGTCCCCCCGAGAGACGGCGCCTCATATTTCAGTGATTACTTCAATTTCTACAAGACTCAAAAATGACCAATAATATCTGAACTAACCTCCTCCTTTATCCCTCCCCCCTCCCTGATGAATTCACTTACTGGGGGCGGAACATTTTCATGGTTATTTTAATAAACGCTTTTAACAACAACAACAATACCATCATCGTGCACTGGATTCAGGGACACAGTTGGAATCCGTTCAACAACCTGGCCGTTCGAATGGCTCACACATCATCTTTCCCTGACAACCCATCAGTCTCACTTCCTTGGCACCGCCGAGCTCTCCTTCAAGCCCAGAAGTCCGTTCTCCCGATGGGACACACGTGCACTTATACCCCATGTGTCTGCTTTCTTCCCCGCAACCATTCCCGGGTGGAGGAAGTTTGTTTTCGGAGACTTGGCGCTGACTCCTGCTGTCATCTACGCCCTGAGGATGTGCAAGTGACAGCCCTACAACGTGTCCTAAGTGCCCGACACCTGTGTCTACAGCGGACATTCGTCACCTTTTGTGGTTGTGCGCTATAGTACTGAGAACATTATGTTCAAGATGCTCAGGGAAGCCAAACTAACGCTGAATGTACCAGATGACATTACCCGTTGAATAACGGAGAACAAATGCTCGAATTCATTGCTGCAGTGCCTCCATCAAAGAGGGCTGCATGCCTTTATTTCATGCCCTTTCGCTAATTAGTGTGCATAATACGCCTTGGGGGAAAACGCTCAAGAAAAAAAAAAGCCTTGGATTGCAGAGGGATACTTTAGTTACGATATATGAAATGCATGTGCGCCCCATCATTGAATCTGGGTGCGTGTTGGTTTCTTACAGCCCAACTTCTAAAACGAAGTCTCTGGTTCTTTTAAAACGAATTAAAAGCTTCGCGTTTCTGACCAATGAAAGCGTGTTTACCATGTTCATTAAGCAGATTCCGTATTTTCGCTGTCCAGAAGCTTTATTCTCAGTAGACCCCTTTCAGCGATATCACTTGCAGTGGATGCTGATTGGCTGAACTAGGGGCAGAATGCCCGTAGCTGACGATATCATCAGATCGCAGATATCATCACATGACAGATAGATATAGAAAAGGGCATAACATATGCTATTTTACAGCTCTTCCGCAACATGTATTTTTTTTTTCTTTTTTTCGTTGCTGTATGGCCAGCCGTTGTGGCCTTAATTCTTCTTTTTTCTTGGTTAGCTGAAGTGTACTTTGCTGAGTAGCTTGTCTGTATGTCTGCCTTGGGCCAATGGCAAAGCAATGTAGGGCCTCGAGCGGGGCTCGCTTGTTCCGCCGCTACTTATCAGTCGAACATTGTTCTCTACTTGTCAGCACTCATTGCACCTGTTCAATTTCCTTTGTTTGCTGACTGTTTTCTTCATTTCGTTTTTTTCCTACAAACTCATTTCGCAACGTCAGTTCACAGCTCATTCCTGTGCATTTATTCCCCTTCATTGGTCAAGTTATTTGCACTTTGGTGGCAAGTTTGTGCTTTCGTAGGAGTTGCAGGTGTTGCATCTCACAGAGGCTCCGAGATTGGAGGCCTCTTCGCATGTATTTCGGAGGCCACAACAGGCGACACTGTAGCGGACGAGGACGACGTTGTGTGCATCGCAAAGGTTCTCAGAACATGGCTGTATGAACTATGACCACCTACTGCTATCGCAATAAATGAGTTCCGCGCTAGAGAAGTCACTGATTTCTGGTGTTCTTTTATGTTGTTTTTTTTTTAGTTTCACTTGTAGAGCCTAAGATTACCATTCGTAGAGTGACATCGTTAATGTTTTACTGTAAACAATTCAATTCAATTTATTCACAACACACATACAAAGTTGTGTTGAAGGCTCCCCTGGCAAAAAAGCTGTAAGCATACAGCTTGACGGAGGCCAGGGGGACCAATAATCGGCTCCTGTTGCCTGCTGATCATGACCGTAACGAAGAGTGTTATTTGATCTGAGAGGCCCTGATTCTGGGGCCGTTCTACATTTCACAGAAAAAGAAGTGCATTTAGCATTTACGTTATCCTCATTTGCGCTTGCACAAATTTCTCAGTGACCCGGCTTGTCCTGTACATGTAATTGCCCTCTATCGCAATGCGCTATAGATGCTCTGCATTTTTCGTGTTTAGCTGAAAAATGACGTGTCTGTTTTCCGGGTTATTTTCTCACCAACGTTTCTTCGGAACCAAAATTCGAAGAAAACGATTTCTCTATAAACACAGCATGCAATGGCGCTTGCTTTGACGCTGACTCTCGCCTGAAAGTTGTTTTCCCCGCATTGTATTTCCAAGTATAGGCTCCATGCTCTTTGCCGCCTTCCTTAAACGTTAGTTATGTATTCTCGGTCGACGGACTGCGTAATTGGCACGATCCCCTGTTAGATGGTTGACTGCAGAGTTTTCCTTCAAAAGTGTCTTTTTGAATCTTGGCGACTTTTTGGAAGGAAATTAAACTTGACATGTACCAAGAAGGTGTCGTAGTGGTTACGTAAGCGGAATGATTTGACTGAATTAGTGAGTGCGCATTGCACTGATATCCACTTTGTAAAAGCATCACTATATGGAGTTTAAATGGATACATAACAGTGGCCTTGGGAGCCTAGATGGGTTTCCAGAATAAAACCACAGTCGGCGCTTGCTGAGAGAATGTCATATAAGTTACGTCAGCGAAGAGATTTAAGTGCATGAAAAAGCGTTGCGTTGTAGTTAGTTTTTAAAAGACATTCCCCATTGAATAACGTGACTGCTCCCCGCCCGCTGCCGACAGGTGCACTATAGTGGTCGATGTCTCATACGGTACCTCAGTGCGCGTGCTCTCCGCGCGCATTCGGGGACACCCACCTGATGCGAAATTGCCGGCATGGGACCGGCACACGTTTGTTTGACAATTGGAAGCTCCTTTGTTTGCCTTGGTTGCTGCGCCGCAAGTATAGCGCTCTGTGCGAACCTCTCCCAAGCAGCGCACCTCTCGATAGTCGGACATCCGGCCGGGGGTGGGGGGTGCTTCTACACGTCTTATAAACCGGTGGACGTCCGGAGGTGGGCTTCGCACCACGCACCTCACGCAGTCGAGCGGACATCCTATCTGCTGGGCCACTGGTACGGTAAGGATGCGCGCGAAGAGCGCGCGCCTCGAGGCACACTATAGTGTCCCGTAATTCCTAGACGCGGCAGTATTTTCTTTTGGCTTTTACGACGCAAGGTTGGCTCCTGGGGCAGGTTGCATACCGAGTGAAGTTGCGTACCGCGCCCTTGTCTCGTATGCTGTGTAGGCTGCATGGCGCTTCCGGCACTCGCGGAGGCAGCGCGACCCCAGTTAAGGTTGTTCACCTTTAGGGGAAACAACTCATTAATATTGAAGTCAGTATAACTTCAGCATGCCATCTATACCGAGTCTAGCCTTATGTGAAAACCCGCCGCGGTGGCCTAGCGGCTTTCGCATTGCGCTGCTAAGCAATAATTCGCAGCCCGGCCGCGGCGGCCGCATTTTGATGGGGGCGAAATGCAAGAACACCCGTGTCCCGTGCATAGGGGTCATGTTAAAGAACCCCAGCTGGTCAAAATTAATCCGGAGTTCCCTACTACGGCGTGCGTCATGATCAGATCATGATTTTGGTAGTAAAACCCCAGAATTTAATTGAATTTTTTATGTGACACCGAATGTTGATTAGCCCGCTGGATTTCATATCAAATTTTAACTTGAGCGCTTGAATACAAATGAGGTGTTTTAATGTGGACGACCATTTACGTACCTTGCGCTCTCGCAACATTTTAGATGTGGACTTCTCTGCACTTGCCAAGTGCTAAGTGGTGCAGCACTGTGCACTGACCGCAGGAAGTTGAGACTCGCAAGGGTGCCAGAATCCCTCCATCAGGTAGGACAGATGAGCTAACTCGAACCTTACTAATAAACTTCCCAGTACTTGCGACTGGTCTTGGCTTGAGCTAGCTGGGTGTACAGTTCAAGAAAGGTTTTCAGCAGAAAACACTGTAACAACAGGAAAGAAAACGCACGGGTCACCGCTGAACTGGAAACTGTCACTTCGACACGTCACAAAAAACAACCAATGCAATGCCACCCCACGCCCCTCATGCCCCCCCCCCCCCCCTATTTTTTTTTCTTTTTCTTTTTTGCTTGTCATACCGATCATTAGTTTCATTAGGCTGACATGCAAGATTTGCACTGGTAGCCTTTTTTTCTTTTTTTTCGTTCGTAGGATTGATGGTGCAATGTTGCATGATTTCCCGCTCCCGTCCATGGCCATTGTCGAGCGCGTATAGTGCTCGGAGGGGAGAAGCGACGAGGCAGCCATTACAGAACACAAACACACACTGCTTTATTTCCAGTACACTCCGATGCAGGCCCGCCTATAGGACTACGGCGTATTACTTGAGATCCGGACACTTGAGATCCGGAAGGTCAGGCTCTTGACGCTCCCGGCTACGAACAACTTGCGCCGTACACTACAGCCATGACTTTCGCGCGTCGATCACCTCGACGGGCGATCAAGAAAAACAAAAAAGAAGAAATAAATCTGCCTCTATTCCACCCTGTGAAAGTGGATTACAGAGAAGCTGTTGCCGACGTTAGACAAGCCCCACCACCACAAGCGAGGTATGTCACGCGCGCACGCACGTGTGCGGAAATGCAGCACACATGCTCATTTCTCTAGGCCCTCCGCCAAGCGCAAGTGCCACATTGAACTAATTCAATTTTTGAAAGTAATTTGCGTCAGAGAATGCGTGAAGTACGACTTACGCACAAGCTGCCGACATGATAGCTTCGGATTTTCGAATATATGAGAAAACTTATTTCTGTTTCGGGGAAACTGAAAGACAAAGCCATTTTCTATAAGCTGCCGTACGTTTGAGGTCTGTCTTAGTGGTCGAGCCCGCTAGGTGGAGGTACGGTTTTTGGACAGTGTTTGCCATAATGTCGATTACAGTCGCAGCCCACACTGTGCGACAGATGCAACGTGCAGAGCGCCCACGTATCAAGGGCGGACACATGGCGTGCACACGTACGTCGCGCGCACACGCACATGTGCGGAAGTGCAGCATACATCCTCATTCTCTTAGGCTGGCTCTCCACCAAGCGCAAGTGTGTTATTGAACTAATTGAATTTTTGAAAGTAAATTGCGTCAGACAATTCGTAAAGTACGACTTACGCAAAAGCTGCAGGCATGACAGCTTCAGATTGCAATTCGAATATACGTGAATAACGGCATCGTCTAGTGACGATATTGCCTGATGACGTAATAAGATGACGTCGTCATGTCAAACATGACGTAACGCGATGACATCTTCGTCAAGTGCTCATGTCACCTGATGACGTCATGTGATGCGGCTTGGAGAAGCAGCACACTGTGCGCTCCCCGCTTGTTTGCGCTGTCTCCGCTCTCGGCCCACATTTTTGTGTGAGCATCGCGCACGCGGACACGAAAAATCCCGGCCAACTATAGACCGTTTTTTCATGGGCGCCGCCATTGCGCAGGCAGTGGCGCCATCTATGGGCAGTTGGCTTGCTGGCTTGGGCGAACGCCCGTGTTGTATGCTGTGGTATACGCTCGGCGGCAGTTTCTGGTAGATTTTTTCGCACTCGCGCGGTCTATTTAGCATGAAATTGCGTCTTCTACGTGGGGAATGCTCTTGTGAAGCATAGTGAAGGAATTTAAGTCTGAAGTAATTAAGCGGCTGGAGTAAACTGCTGGTGTTAGGGCGGACGGAGCACCCAGCGCGAGGTGGGCGCGTTTCTTTGATTTTACAATCAGCCTGGGATATCAGGTATTTCTGAAAATTCGTTTCACGAATGTTACCTTACTGCAGCATTCTCAGCAGTGTAATTCTAAGCTCTGGTTTAGCTGCAACGAGTAGTTACGAAACATTTGACTATCCTAACAGCGTGGGTACCGTTCTACTGGAGAATGTTTACTTCAACAAGCGTTCAAGTTGTTATGTGTAGATACACTGGGCGACTGCTTTGTTTGCTGGGCAAGGTTTCCGCCCACAAATAACATAGTTTGGTTAATAATAACCGTATACTGTACAGTGTGAATCACACTTTTCGAGTGGTCGAACGACCAGCTGCAGACTGCGCGAGCGTCCGAGGCAGCACTAAATGCTGTGCTATAGATCTGTTTGTTCTATATAGCGTGTGGTTCAAGTAGTCCAAGCATGCGGCAGGACCATGCGGAGTCTTATTGCGTCGTTATCCCGTGTTCTGTTATATTTGCCGCAAAATGAGGACATATGAACTCTTTTTTTTTTTTTCAGTTCCCCAAGTTCAGTCATTTCCGACGCATTCACCCACGTTACGGAAATTGTGTCCTTACAGATAGCTATTGAATTCTCTTTATGCGATCCCCTTTATATATTGTACCTTACAGGGCAAAAAAGGCAATGCCGATCTAAGCACGAAGCAATTGTGTGTATCATGTTGATTTGTCAACCGCAGTGCTCGCTGTGTTGAGCAAAGCCTTCGGTCTCTAGCAGGAGGCTAACGTAGACATAGTGATTTGAAGTCTACTAGACTTAAAATGCGTGAGATCGATGCCGGTGGCTGATGCAAATGATTTACAACAACTCTTCGTCGAGTGAAAACCGATACATCCAACATAGTTCACAACACATACACACACCACGGCTGATGATGCACGTCGCATTTTTGCACATCCAAGAGAAATTTCCAGATACTGTAGCTACTGCTCCAGCTAAAGGCTACACAGTGGTTGTTCGACGACCTCGTAAGAACTGACATCCCGTAAATTGCACTCAGAACTAGCTAAAACACATCCGAATCATTCCGCAGCGCGCGACCGGCAACACATTCAAGCCGCGCCGCTCCGGGTCGCCCAAGCCAGAGAGGAGGAACGGCTCGTCGTGCGCCCTTTCCTCCTCGCCCAATGAAAAGGTCTATAGAGGCTAACAGCTTCGCTGTAAGAGAGAAAGAAATACAATTGAAAAGAAGTAAAGACAGGCTGACGCACGACGACGCTGGGCAGTGAACTGGATATGTCTTTGGTTAATTAAGTCCGGCTGTATTATATGGGGCCTATCATACCGTTTTCTATTTTGCGCTGCCGACAGTGCACTGCCTACATTTTTTATGGCGGACACACCACGGCTTGCTTGCAAAACTTACCATACGCTGCAAGCCTGGTCCGGCATACTCACTCAGCACCGGCACTCCTCAATGAGATGTCCTGGATCGCAGACTGATAGTTCTATACTGCTCAGCTCGTGCCGGACTTTTCGACCATCAAAAACGTCGGGGCCACTATGCCATAGCATTTTGTAGCACGGCTGCTCGTTGAATCGCAGCAGTCACAGTAAGTTGAAGATGAAACACTGTTAAAAGGTGAAGTGAAGAAAAGAATGAGAAAGCCTCTTAAGGGTTTGGGCTTGTTGGTCCTTCATCATGAGGGTTTTTGGGTGTAGCTCAACTAGTAGACGGACGCCGAGTAAGAGGAAGACACTAAACAGAGTGTGTGTGTGTGTCTTGTTCCTCCTCTGCGTCCATGCACTGTAGTTGCACTGTACAAGCCTCTCAAAGCAAAGGTCATCGGAGTTGCGCAAGCTATCACTACTTCGCATTTTGAGTGGAATAGCAAGTTTTCTTATTTTTTTAACTTTCAGTAAAATGGCATTTGAATGTAGGGTGCGCCATCCCATTAAAATTTATACATGCGATTTGCGAAACCATGAAAAGTGGTTTCAGACAGCAGATCTCATCGGCTGTTCTTTCTTTGGAAACACCAAAGTGCCGGCGTTCAGTAAGCTTCGATATCGCAGGACGCAATACTGGAAATAGGGTGCTCCTTACCATGGCTCGTGTCGGCGCCGTGGCTTAGTTGGTTAAAGCGCCTGTCTAGTAAACAGGAGATCGTGAGTTCGAATCTCACCGGTGCCTTTTGTGTGTTTTTTACGTGTACATTTTTTTAGGTCTCACTACCAACGTTTTCGTTAACGGCAAGTGAATTTTGTTCTACTCACACACTACAAATTCGCTCTGAAGCCTTTTTTAATTACTAATTAATTATGCAACAACCTGCAATACAATGCACCCGGTTTAATGCCTCTGATCTTGAACTCTGACATGCAGAGAACCAAATGAGAAGTAGAAGAAATACCGTCGTCGAAGAGGTTTCATGAAAGGGCGTACAATGCATAAGTGGGATCAAAACTAGCCATCCGCTCTGTGATAAAAATTCCTTTCACTGAATGTCCAGCAGTTCAGCATTGGGAAGAAACTGAACATTGCAGCAAAACTGGTAGGAGGTGATAAAGTAATTCTATGGAACAAAAGGGAAAATAAGACATTTTATGGAAGAATTTCAGGCTGGCTACTTGAACTCACTATCATACCGTGGCGTATCTCGGCGAAATTTGACAAGATAACGCCACCGCTTCGTTGCCAGGGTGTTATAAAGGGAATCAGAAGTCTACAGCACCATTCACTTCGTATGAATGGGGAAAAAGGGCAGAAAATCCTACGTGTTTGGTCTGAAGCAGGAAGGATGAGTTCCGCCATATCGGCAATGACGTCTCCGTTTAATCCTGATGCCGGAAGTCTGCGGATGACCTAGCCAGACTAGCCACAAACCGCTTTTGCGGTAACAGGAACTTGTGAAACACAAGCCTCTAGGGCAGTGATGCACAGCTGGTGCCGTCTAGTTGAGAAGTAAGTAGGGTTTGGAAAATGATGAGAATGCGTGGTTAAGTATAGGCTGACGACCGTGTCGGGCGAAACGCTGTAAATTCGTGACGATTTGCTCGAGCCACCGCATTTGATGCAGCTAAAGATGGCTGATATTCGGGGATACTTCAACATATAAAAAATACACAAACTCAACAGGATAATTTAATTTCCTTAGAGCTGCGGCTACAAGCCTAGCTTACGCGGTGGCCCAGCAATAAAATAATTGTAAGCACCAATTGTATGGACCCAGTTAAAGTGTAGCTCGCCCTGCAGCTGAGCAATAAAATGAACGCGGACGATCTCCGCGCAATAAAGGCACCGGTGAGATTCGAACTCACGATCTCCTGTTTACTAGACAGGCGCTTTAACCAACTAAGCCACGGCGCCGACAGAAGCATCGGCCGGGGACACCTTATTTGGCGTATATCTTGCTTGCTGATCCGGTTTCGCTCCTCATTTGTTTCCACTGCACGGCACATTCGTAGTGGAACTGAAAGCACGCTGAACCCGATTAGGATAATTTAAACTGGAGGGGGCACGTTGCCAACAGCCACGCATGTTCGATGGTGTAACGGGGAAAAGAGAGAGAGCGTGAGTGTTTCCGAGAACAAAAAAACTACTGCCTAGAGGGGCACGAGAGCCGTGTGCAATAGACAGGGCCTTTTGCGAAATCGCAAGACGTATGCTTCCAGGTTGTTGCCGACATCACGGCTGCTGGAAATACTGTTCTCCTTCATCTTGATTCTCCTTTCTCGTTTTTTCTTTCTTTTTTTTTTTCAGAACTGCAGCTCCAATCTAAAAAAATGTCAATCATGCACTTTTCTGCATATACATCCTGCGGTATGTCAACGAAAGTTGCTGAGGCTCAAGGCAGATGTGCTTTGAAGCTCTCAGATAGTAGAAACCTACCTTATGCCCATTGATGAGATTGCAAAAAGGTAATGTATTTGGGGCCTTATTTACGAAGCTTCTCGTCCGTAAGAGCTCTTTGCCAATGGCTGGCCGCCTTTGCTAATAAGATGTACAAACATAAGGATTGATTGAGACTTTCCCTTTCCAACAATTGCGCGAGATCTTTTTTTTGTGTGTGTGTATGTGTGTGTGTATACGAGCCCTGAATTGCGAACAACCTTCTAAACCACGCTTTGCTTCCTCATGCAGTGTCATGAATGATTATTTTTAAATTTGGTGATTTCAGTGCATGTGATGACGAGAACTGTTACGTTTTAGCCATTTATTTTTAATTTTCATTTGTGATTATCTCTAAAATGAAAATTGATTAAAACTTAAAGCCACGTATAAAGTTTGCACTAGCCACGTTGCAACAGGCTGGGCCAAATATCCTCTGTGTGTGAGTGATTTATTCTGATGAGATTGGAGAAGTCGGCAACTGTTGTGCCGCCGGATTCTCCACAAACAATAGATTTTCCAATGAGCAAATGGTGATAAGATGAGATGATATGAAAAACAGACAAACGGTGCGGCAATAAAGCAGATTTCGTAAACATGCTTAAGCAACAACAGTCAATATAGAAACGAAAAACTCTGGAATAGGGAATAGCCCAACATGCTGTCACGTGGTTGCGAGGATGCGCAGGCGATGAGGCAGGGAAGCAGAGCGACTCGAGATCAGACGCCAAACTGTTTACTGGGCGAACTTGATTGCGGCCTCAAAACTTTAGTACGGCCATAACTGCAAGCACAATCGTTGGTCATCGAATCGAATGCCGTGGTTAATATTCGGTCAACTACGAATAGCGGCGTCATCCATATTCTCGACCGGCCGGGTCATGGTTACAACGTGGTTATAACCATGAGATCGGCCGCATCCAGAAGTCGTTTCATGCATACAAAACAATCCGATAAGATTGGCGCATCTTACTGAATATATAACAATCGTGACGTAAAGATTCCCTTCCGAGAGCGCTTCTAGCGCGAAAACCGAAATGCAACACTGACGAAACCCAAGTGGCAAATGACCAACATATATGTTGTGGAAACTTTCAGCGTATACAGGCTAGCCATCCGGACTCTTGACTGGTTAACATCGCTGATTTCGTCATCTCCCTCTCTCTCTCTCTCTTCAGCCACCACGTTTAAGGCCTACTTACGAAAGGTGAGCTTCTTGAGCTATAGCTATATTACGTATGTTACAATTTGTATGGCGCTATCGAGGACACCTCAGCGAAGAGGACAGGAAAAACGCGAAAGAAAGCTTCGGCGCTGCGATGCTGTGTTCGTTAGCGCGATACAAATTGTAGCGATTGAACCAACTAGCCTAGTTGCGTGTTGTTAATATCACTTCTGGTGCTGATGTTACGTAAGTGGGTCTCGAGTTATATAATTGCGTCTTCATATAAATGATAGCCGCCCGGTAATATTTGTGAACGAGCATACCTCGTAGCGTATTACCATTCACAAGATTGCACTGGCTGAAATATACACGAATGAGAACCGAGAACAACGAAAGTCAACTGTTCGTGCTGGGTTACTGCACCAATCGATTTATAGCTATTAAAGAAGTACGGTCAGGGGCCTAGTGTTCAGGAGCGATGTAGAATCACACTGCGATGGGAGATGGCGAGGAGTGGCATCACTGTGCAGCTGACATGACTTGTCTTGAAAAGCGGACTATACGTCTGCTGGTATATCTGCAGCATGCAAAGCACATGGCGGCATTGCTCGCAAACGCATGTGTGTATCGTCGCCCGCGTTGCTTGAAATGACCAAATGGCACACACAAATCATAGTTATAGTATAATTTTACCTGATATTCAGTTTACTTCCCCGGTGACAAAACCGCGTAAAAGACCTCTTGAACAGGACAAACAGGGCTCGGACCCAGCGTTTCGACAAGGAGTTCTGTCTTCGGCTGCCTATTGAGGTGTCCATTGTCGGCCAAATCTACATATTTTTGGGACAATATTGTCTAAATTGTATTTTATCATAATCGGTGTATTTCCACGTTTGATTATATGCATATTTCGCCACTTGATTCATTAGGCTATAATGTGCACCGTGATAATGTCCATAATGAATAAAATATCGGATCGCAAGCGACCGGTTTCTCGTGTGTTAGTTTGTTTTATTCATACTTCGCGGCAGTATCAAAGGCCCGAATTCCGCGCTGCTCGATCGTGCCGCACGATTGAATAGAGCGCTGCCGTAACTCAAGCTTGCCGGTGTAGATGGCGCCACACAATCGGCTGACGCTTGATAATGTCTTCGGTGTTAGTTTCAAATAGCGAAAATGGTCACCTAATCAGAAGTTTCATTCGAACACATTGAACCGATTCCTTTCAACACAATTGTAAGCTAGAGTTAATAAATGTAACTTAGTCAAGAGACATAGGGGCAATGTAACTTTTCTGCCAGATCCTATTAGGAACTCCAGCAATAATGCAGGACACAGGCAACAGTAGTGACTTTTGTTTCGTGTTTCGTCGGCACACTCAAAACGTGCAAACTTGACAGCTGTTATAGAATTTTGTGACAAAAATCGATAGCGTTCGCTTCTGTCTTTCAGTAGGAGGCAGCTCTGTCTAAACACAGAGACTGGAGCACGTATATACACAACCAACATTCTTATATGCTATGGGACCGTGTCAAGCATAGGCGCCGACTAAGGAGGGGGGGGGGGGGGGGGGGGGGCTCCGGCGCCCGAGCACCCTCCGAAGTTTTCCGGGAAGGGGAGGGGTGCAGAGCCCCCCCCCCCCCCTCCCCGCCCCGGCAATGCCGACGCCTACCCCTCCCGCTCCTTTCCCCTAAACAAGTCTCGTTATCAGAGTTATGTTACCCACATCATTCGAGGTTTCTTTTGAGTTGCCTCGACCTTTTCACGTCAACGTTTATTGTGGCTGAAAGCTTACTGCATCATTGCTGGCGCGGACGTGCAAAGCATTTAATTCTTGCTCTCGCTTTATTTATGCAAATCCTGACAATAGGAGGACAAGCGCATTAGAAGCACCAGCGGCGGCTACCTAATCCGTGTTTTTTCACTTCACCATTTTTTTTTTAATTTTCAATGTGAACACCAAACACACACGCAATATATTTAAATACATACACAGGACAACGCTTATTGTGTTTCTTACTGAGAAGGAGGTAGCTCACTAACAATTATTTCTAATGGTATGGATAACTTATGCCTAGAGAACGAATATGTTGCTGTATGTTCACCTTGCGGGAAATTGTTTTGCGTGCTTTTTTGACCCCGAAAAAAGCCTGGATACCAGTGACCCCTTCGGCAGAGTCTTATATCAACCGCGTGTGAAATGCATGTGAATCATATGTGTTTCAGTATTGCTTTGCTTTTCAGTAGGCAATGCTAACAACTCATAAAAAAAAACTCTGCTAATAATTTACAACATGTATTCCGGATGGAAACATCACCACTTCCATACAGATGTCATAAATATATATAATTCACTCAGTAACCAAAATGAGACCAAGCGGGATTCACTCGAAATCCGAATCAATAAGAGTCATGCGCAACAGCTCTTATAGTCGGACTCACTGGGAAAAAAAAGAAAAAAGAGGCTGCAGTTTTGCCGGAAAGGTGAAGCAGTATTAGTGATAGCGAAGTATAAGGAAAATACACGAAGGAAGATTACACCACCGAGAGACGCTAGTCTGTTAGTGGTGCGAGGGGACTGAGGCTGTCAAAGCGAGCTGTCTCCTACTATGAGGTTTTGTAAATACTCATATAACGCTGGCACCTCCGTGAAGAATTCTTCGAGGTTACACGAACTTTCTTCAAGTGCAACTGTTATTATATATAGGATCAATGGCAAATATCTCAGCAACCTTCGGTTTGCAGATGACATTGTCCTATTCAGCAACAATGGGGACGAATTACAGCAAATGATTGAGGACCTTAACCGAGAAAGTGTAAGCGTGGGATTGAAGGTTAATATGCAGAAAACAAAGGTAATGTTCAATAGCCTGGCAAGAGAACAAGAATTCAGGATCGCCAGTCAGCCTCTAGAGTCTGCAAAGGAGTACGTTTATCCAGGTCAATTACTCACAGGGGACCCTGATCATGAGAAATTTACAGAAGAATAAAATAGGGTTGGAGTGCATATGGCAGGCATTGCGAAATCCTCACTGGGAGCTTACCACTGTCGTTGAAAAGAAAAGTGTACAATCATTGCATTCTACCAGTGCTAGCGTATGGGGCAGAAACTTGGTGGTTATCAAAGAAGCTCGAGAACAAGTTAAGGGCCACACAAAGAGCGATGGAACGAAAAATGTTAGGCCTAACGTTAAGAGACAGGAAGAGAGCGGTGTGTATCAGAGAGCAAACGGGGATAGCCGACATTATAGTTGGGATTAAGACGATAAAATGGAGCTGGGCAGGCCATGTAATGCGTAGGATGGATAACCGTTGGATCATTAGAGTTACGAATAGAGACAAAGAGTAGGGAAGCGCAGTCGAGGATGGCAGAAAACTAGGTGGGCTGACTAAGTTAGGAAATTTGCAGGCGCAAGTTGGAAACAGCTAGCGCAAGACAGGGTTAATTGGAGATCACATGGAGAGGCCTTCCTGCTGCCGTGTCCATAAATATAGGCTGATCGTGATATATATATATATATATATATATATATATATATATATATATTGTAATGAGGAGAAGCAGACAGACAATCGGCCTTCCGCCAGAACGCCTGGTTTACTTCTGCCTCCTCTTTCTCTGAGTGCGCCCGCAGTCCGGGCGCTCGAGCCTAGGTGCGTCTTTTTCTTCATTACACTCGGCCACGCTGCTGAAGACAGCTCTGGTGGTTGTGAGGGCGCGCTGGTGCTGCAAAATCGCTGCATAATCATCGTCGGAAGTAGTCGTCGTTGAGACCGTCCAGCGCGCAACCAGCTCCTCGGGGGGTCGGCACTGACTGTTGCGCTCTGGTCGCACGTCTCGTCGACGACCATCCTGTCGCAGTTGGGCACGTAGGGCTGGCGATCCTGCACGATGGGCAGCCGCTCTGCTCAGCCGTGGCGTACCCCCTCGCAACGCTGCCGCAAATTTATCGACGCCCGCCGTTGCGCTCGAATCAGCCGCGACCGAAGAAAAACCGCGACCAATGCGCGACTGGTCTTTCGGGCGTCTCGTCCGTGGTCCGCACGTCTTGTGCGTCTATGGCGTGTGGGCAGGTCTTTGATGATAATGCCCCCTAACTCGGCCAACGGCTGCGTAGACATGCAGAGATGTGGCTCCAACGAGTCAGGAAGCATCTCCCTGTCATGATCCGTGGACTGGTCGGGCTCTCGGAGTAGTGGTTGAGAGACGTTGCACTGAATGCTTTGGACCAAAAGTGGTCTTGGTCTCTGAAAGTGATGGTACGGTGTCGGAAGCCGCCGCAGAGTCGAGGAGCCGTGGTGGTACAAATGGCTCTCGTTCTGGGTCTACAGCGAGGCAGGTGGCGGAGCAATCTGCCAAAACCTTCCCGGGTGCAGCTACAGTGGCAAGATGCTGCGGATTCTGAGCTATGCACGGTTTTCGTCGCACCAGCTCAGCCGGCGTAGACGGCCGCGTGAAAGTAGCAGCGGTGACTTGCTGCGTGTTCAGAGGTTGTGGTGGAGCCAATGATGCTGGTTTGGGATCTGCCGCTCGGTGGTGACTCGAAGCGGGAGCGGTAGTCGCCGTGCGCTTCCCACCGTCTGCGATGGGGCCCGCGACGACACTCGGGGAGCCGGCTTTAGCGGCGGGACAGCCTGCGGGCGTCCCTCGCGAGGCGTTACTGGGCATGACTGGTGCGTCAAAGTGGTGCTCCTGAGGAGATCCGGCCGTAGAGCACTGCTGGCCGGGCTCGACGCAGGCATACGTGAGCGGGCCGAAAGCAGCGATCAGAGCTGCACTCCATTCAGGCCACGACCCAAGTTTAATGCCTGCGTAATTGTCCCATGCCTTGGCTGCACCACAGAGTCGTTTCGCGGCAACCAGCCATCTTGTGTGGTCTGGCCAGGCATGACGATCACCCAGGGCATTGATGTTTCGAACCCAAAGGATGACGTCGTCTTGAAAGCCGCGAAACGTCGGTATGTCCACGAACGCCGGCTGCAGGGAAGCGTGGACGGCGTTCCCAGGCAGGACGCAACCGCTGACGGATGCGAAGGCGGTCGTCATACTCTGGAGCTGTTGTGTCAGCTCGGCGATGGCGTGGACGAGGGCATCGGTATATCCCTGTCCCAGAGCCGCCGAGGAGGCTTCGACGCCATCCCCGGACGGTGCAGTGGCTACTTGCGACGGTGGTAGGGTGGCGGGCTCTATACCGAAGGAAGCGTGGACGGCGTTCCTGGAAAAGAGGGACCCGGCACGCCGAGGAACCGTGCGAGGAACACTGAAGGTGGAAACGCCTTAAGGCAGGTTCATTGTAGACTGCGCCATTGTAATGAGGAGAAGCAGACAGACAATCGGCCTTCCGCCAGAACGCCTGGTTTACTTCTGCCTCCTCTTGTCTTGTCTTGTCTTGTTTCCCAAACTCTGGCGCATACCCACTACGGGGGATTGGCCAAGAAGCAGGCGGGTTCAATTATGTTTATTTCTCGAATTTTACAAAAACTTAATCTTAATTTGAGATTTAATCTTAATTTTGAGATAAAGGAATTTTGTCATAAAGAAGTGAAGTAATAGGAATAATTCATAATTCTAGAAATTCAGCAAGGTAATCTTTTTGTATCTCTAATGAAATTGAAAACTGCAAGAAAAGCATCCCTGTGACTGTGTCCCAGTGAAGTCGACCCAAAGGAGAGAATGGTTGGTGAGGTTAATAATAAGCCAAGATTTCGAAATGCAATTTCTAAGATTTTTCTTTCTCTTAAAAATCGGCGGCACGAAAGGAAAAAATGCTCAATGGATTCGGATTCATTGCAAAAAGAACATAAAGGGGATACCGCGAGACCAGACCTGTGTAAGTAAAAATTTAGTGGCGGTATACGGCATCTCAATTTTGTAATGGAGACTTCCAATTGCCTTGATGTACACCAATTTTTATTCCATGAGAAGCAAAGATGATGGAAATCAGAAGACGACGTTAAAATAGATTTTGCGGAATTTTGCGATATAGAGAAATTTCTGTACCTAGCCGCGGTGACATAAGCTGATGTCGGCAAAACAGATATGACAGGACCATTAAGGGATGCTCGTGCGAGTGAATCAGCCATTTCATTCAAGTGCAAACCGCGATGTCCCGGTACCCAAAGCAAGAATACTTGCCGCAAGTACGAAGGAACCATTGAACAAAATGTTCGCAAAATTTTTGAATTTGACGAGGCTGTAAGTGCTGTGCATACAGACATGTGAGTCAGTGACAATAACAGCTAATGAATCGTTTTGGGGAATTTTTCGTAGGGCTAATATAATCGCTATTAGTTCTGCCTGAAAAATGGGTGTGAAGTCGGGAAGGCGAAGAGAGTAAGACCATTGAAGAGATTCAGAGAAGATCCCCACTCCTGCCTTCTCATTGCACACGGAAGCGTCGGTAGCTATTATGTTGTCAGTAGCTAGCTGGTTTAGCTGATCTTCTAATATATTGTTTAAATGTCGACTAGGCAATAGTTTAGCATGATTTGGAAATATGTCCTCGAATTCAATTTTGAGGTCTGTTAAGGCATTATTCGAATGGCAAACTTCACGTAATGACACATTCAATTGTTGTAACTGTGCGTGCACAAATATTATCTGGGGATTGTGTAATCGCGACCACGATACATTAAAAAACTCAGACGGTTCAGTGAAAAATATGTATTGAGCACGCCTCCTTGAAAATTCATAAATTTTTAAAAAAAGTCTGAACCGTAAGCATGCGGAATCTGCAATCTAGAGTGGGTATATTAGCTTCCTGATATAACACAGTGTTGGCAACAAATCTAGGTAACCCAAGGCATAATCGTAGAGATTTTCTTTCTAATAGTATCAGAGGTTTAATTTTATAGGCGGGACCACCGGAAAATAACACGCAACCGAATTCTAATATGGGCCGAATATACATTTTATATATCATCATTAAAGTATCCCTGCGTAGTCCAGAGCGACGGTGACTGAGCCGGTGGAGCATAGCTACGGCACGTTCTGCCTTTGTTGCGATATGTTCAATGTGAGTGTGCCAGGCAAGCTTTTCATCGTATATGACACCAAGGTATTTCACTGAGTCAACTTGAGGAATGGTTTCCTGGTGATATTGGAGGGATATATGCACTGGTGCAGTTAACGGGAACACTAGCACAGCACTTTTATTAACATTTAAGGACATACATAACTCATCTAGCCATGTCTCAAGCCTTCCTAGGTAACTCTGCAACGACTGGTGCAGTGAGTGTACATTAGTTGCAGATGTAAAAAATGCAATATCGTCCGCATAAACATAAACGTTCACTTCCCAGGACAAAGGAATTGTGCTTAGCAAAACGTTAAACAAAATGGGTGAAAGAACGGCACCCTGTGGTACACCTCTTGTTTGCTTGTATTTAGACGTCGAAATGCCGTGTTGATAACGAATAAAATTCTCTATCTCTCATAAATTCATATATCCATGCGGTAATATACTTCGGTAAATTCGTAGACTTCAGTTTATTGAATAGAATTAAGGTACTCGACAGTGTCGTATGCTTTCGCCACATCTAGCGTCATCCAAAGCTGCATACTTCGTTTGCGACGAGCTAGTTTAATGCGGCTCTCTAGATCTACATGAGCGCACCATATCGAGTGCCCGGGACGAAATCCAATCTGACAAGGACTGAGAATTGTATCGTCCTGCATAGAATCTGTTATGTTGCGATGAACAAACCTTTCTATTAATTTTACGACATTTAATGTAAGAGAAATTGGCCTTATGTTGCCTAGGTTAAGTCCAGCTGCTTTTTTCTTCAACAGTGGAATAATTTTAGCTACCCTCCACTCTCTTCGAATCCAGGAATTTTTCAGAGACAAATTTGCTATATTTAATAGGTCTTGAGGCGCATATTCAAACAAAACCTTTAGCATTCGTGTTGTAATTCCATCTGGGCCTGGGGCTGACGTCGGTAATAATTTAATTATGTTTTCAAGCTCTGTCAATGTGACTTCCACAAAGTCGTCTCCCGAGGGAGGTTTCGATAGTCCTGTCGGTAATTTATGTGTAAATCGCTGCGCTAGACCTTTAGCAATTTCGTCGAGTGACTTTGTTGATAGAACGACTGAGTCAATAGTCATTGGGGCTGGTATAACTTTACGGGATCGAAGAAATTTAAACAGAGCCTTTTTATTACTAGACTTGGAAAGATATGTGTAGTGTTTCGAATCGTAATCGTCCTTAGCTTTTGCGACTGTTTGCTTAAATGTAGCAGCTACATACGTATAATCTGCCCAATTTACAGGGCATTGGTTATATAAAGTTTTTTCCATGCAGCTTTCGACGTCTAAACTCTCGCTCACAGTCAGAATTCCACCATGTACAATAAGAACCACCTTTAGTAGATGGTACGACAAATTGAGGCTTTTTTGATGTTTGTTTTAGTATTGAACAAAGGCTCATTGCCTTAATATCCTTCTCCATGCCTTCCTGAGCAGTTTAAAGCTGATTTTAACACATTTTTAATTTTGAGTAATTTACAAAAGTGCGCACATGATTATCTAAACAAGTTGACGGAGTAACCAGTTCAAAAATTATAGGTAGATGATCACTGTTAGTACCGGAGTCAACTGTGTTCCAGGAGGTGATTGAAATGCTCGAGCTGGCAAACGTAAGATCTAGGGCAGAATGTGACTGACCGCGAACGAAAGTATGTACTCCTGAATTTAAACAGGAGAAATGATTTGATAAGGTCCAATCCCACAACCTTTTGCCACAAGTATCCGTTCGGAAACCCCACGATACATGGTGGGAATTAAAGTCGCCTACCGGTATGACGTTTTTCTGACTGTAAGCAATAGTGGTATCGAGATAACGGGTAAATTTTGCACCCCTGCAGGGAAGTACGCGTTAACTAGGGAAAATGGCGTGCAACCAGGAAGCGTTATGTCCAATACTAACATCTCGCATTCTGGTGACATTATCTGATGTGCTATCGTAGCTTTATGGCAGATCTTTGCTGACACAAAGATAGCTAAACCACCGCCTCGGGAAAGGCGATCCAATCGAAAACATCGGAAATTTTTAGATTAAAATTTTGATCAGCGGTAAGCCAAGTTTCCTGTAAAATAATAATATCTGGAGAATATTTAGAACTAAGATATAACAAATCTGTTGCAGCGGAAAGTATGGAACGACAGTTCCACTGAATTACTGTTAAGCTTCCTATGGTGAAGAAAGCACAGCAGCAGAGACTGCTTGGTCTAAAACGCTCTCTCTAATGTGTTCTTTTTCTTTCTTAAAGACGGAAATCGGCGAGACAATAGGTTGAAAAAAAGCTGATGACACTGACGATGACACTGCGTCATTATGGGAGCGAGGAACACGGTGAGGACCTCGCCTGAGAGTCCTTAATAGGGTTTTGTTTTGAAATCAATAGCTTAATGAAAAGAGGGTGTGGTAAATTATACGGGCGAGTTCAGTAGTTCATTTAGGACGCAGGTAAATCTTTTGCAGAGATACCGACTAGTGAGGATAATAGCAGTTTCCACATGAGGATGAAGAAAGGAGACTACAGATCCTGATAGTGATGAATACTCACGATGTTCGGTATGGCTATGGAAATGGTAGTGATACCATGGTGTAACAAATGTCCAAGAAAAGAAGCCTATCGTGCTAAGTTTATCACGCGTTTTTTTTTTTTTTTTTTTACGCACGTACCTTTCTTGCTTTACTTCGAGTAACCCACAATCGTTTTTCCAAGAACAAATTGCTTCCCTGGTGCACTAGTGGTTTTTGTGTGGCTGAAGTAGGCGGGATTTGGCTGGCCGTCAATGCTGACAAGTGCTACAGCAGCAGAGTATCTCTGGGCGCAGCGAAATTGATGACAACAGGTTCAAACCCATGACAAAATTCACAGACATAAAAGAACACAAATAGAAGACAATATATTTTCTTCTGAACGATCTTGTGACCCCGCTTCTCAACGTTGTCCGTCGTGAAGAAACAGAAATCAGAAGATGCGGCATCTCCATTTGAATGGTCCTGTGACACTGATGATGGCGCTGCGTCATTGACGGTGTTGGACGCGGCGGATGTCTTGTTTGAAAGTCATTACTGCAGTTTTGTTTTGATATTTATAGTCTAATGTGAAGACTGGTGTGTTTAGCCCCTGGTCTGAAAGCAAATTAGACTCTGTCAACCTTCAATATCTCCTGCATTGGGAAACTTCAGTTGCGATTCAGCCAAAGAAACAAATCAATGTGCTGCGCACAAGTTTATTCTTCCATTCATACGACGTCGCCATTGATCAATCTCCGCTTTTCCCTTTTCTGTCATGAGTGAGTGAAATAACTTTATTTAGGTCCACAGAAGACGCAGGAGAGACCCCGTGTCACCCGGCTAGTCCCTCGTAGGGATGTCATGAGGTCACGTCCTATTCTCAGTGTTCTAAGACATTTTTGTTCTCTTTGTTTTCTCCTCTTTCTTCCTGTGTGAGTGCATCGCCACCTCTTTCGTACATGACACATATTCCCCTTTCGTCCCTTGTGGGTATGTGACATGTTTTGGCACATACCCACATTGTTTGGCACATGCCCACATTAGCACATTGTTGGTCATGACAAAAAAACAATGTCCGAAAGTGCACAATCATGAATTAACAAACCATGTAGGTATCATTTTGCCGCCATTCTGAATCTTCCTGCCCTCACAGCGTGTTGAAATCTTTGTCTGCGCGCCTAACCAATTCCTTAGTACGCAATATATCAAGGCGCCACTCCCTGTCAAATGTGGGGCTACACCCAAGCCGCCTAACTGACTAGCACCTACGGATCTATGGTCCGCACCTTATATCCTTATTAGATATCATCGGACATAACCAACCATACATGTATGTACACCTTTCATGCATCAAACTTTTTATGCCACAAGGCCAACCTCTGAATACTAAAAAAAAACCTACTCAATCATCGCTAACAGGACACGGCAGCGTGAAGACGACGACGAAAAGGCGAGCAACGGTGCGATTGTCGGTCGACGCGGGGCAGCCTTCAAGGGGGCCGATGCGCAAGTCGAAGACGCCGTGCTCCGCGGAAAGTTAGGTAGGATTGACTCGTTTTGTCCGGCAGCTATTTATTCCGCCACTCAGTCCGCTATTTAGAGCTTAGTTAGCAAGCTTCTGCATGCCTGTCTTCCAAGACTCGCAGCTAACGTGAAGGTATCTAATAGCTACGTTTACATGAACGCGACTTAGGCGGGTCGAGTCGGTTTTCACGGCCAAAATATGATCGCCGGGCTTGCGACTGCTAGTGTGCGGGACTCAGCGAGCGTCGAGGCGAGTTCGCTCAACCCACCTGCAATAGGTCGGCTGAATCGGACAACCCGCTTGGCAAGATGCCTGTAAACGTGGTCGGCCATACCTGCGTCAACTCGGCTTCTGGCTCGAACCGCTCACGCCAAGTTCATGTAAACGAAGCCTCTATTTAGCGCTCCGGTGGGTCGCAGCCCTTTCCTGTTGACGTTGTCAAAGTAAAAAAAAAAGTTGCAGCTTCGCCAAAAGACGAAGTATTGATAGCGATGGCAAAGTATTCAACAGCTACACGAAGTAAGGTTCGTCATTTTACTGCCCGTATAAAGTGCAGTAAGCATTCGCTTACGTTATAAATTAACAAGCATGGTGTCACGCGCGAATGGACGAACAAGAACAGCTGTTTCCCGATGACCGAGAACACTCGCTGTCACAACGCTGATGGGGTAAAAGCGTTGACGGCGGGTAGCGAAGGCTTATTTCTGCCTCCGAAACATCAGGTAACACGGCCTCCAACACGAGGTGCGCGGGATAACAGCGCCCAAGAAGCCATCAGCCATTTCGGCTGGCCCAACCGTTGCACTTTGCTCCAAATTACCCTCGAGATAGGGCACGCGGGCCACCTATGCGCTCAGCTGCGCCATGCGCAGCCACGACAGGGCTAAAGGAGACGCGCGCTCGCCTGCCCCCTCTAGGGTGCTTTTGATCATGTTATCGCGTGCTGCCTCCCCCCCCCCATTTTTCTGCGTGCCCTGGATCACGTGACCTCTAACACTAGACGCGAGGGCAGATGGCTCGCATCAAGCCAGTTGACATCCCTCTCGGCTCATCCATCGAACGCGGGGCACGATCTTATCGCAATTTTGGACTTCCGACGGAATGTCACGGTGACGGCGACGCCAATGTAAAAAAAAAAATTGGCTGGGGATTTGGTATAATTTCTATAGCCGTCAAATGAACTTGGGCCGTTGCCGCTACGACGATGAGTAACTTGCAAGTTTTTTTTTGCGCATGGCACTTTATGATAGCGAATTGCAGACATTGAAGGAGCATCATGCAATACATCTATTCTTTCGTGCATATTGTATACGAGCTATGCCTCTAGCTCAAAGTATACCTTCATCGCCACTTCGTCTTTTAGAGGGCAATCTACTACTGAAGGAGGGTGCGCTCCGTCCAAGCTGATTTCATTCCCGGAAAGATCAGCCGTGGAGATGCAACGTTCGACAGCACAGAGGCCTATGTCGGTGTTCACGAACAAACATTTTAACAGCCTGACAAATTCGTGGCGTCTGCGCACCACCGACGCACTGGGCAGTTGACTAGTTTGACCACATCGGTTTGCTGTGTGGGGCAGGTAACGAGTTTCCTGAGCGTGGTGCTGCTGAACTCGAGGTCGCGGATTCAATTCCGGCGGCGGCGGCGGCCTCATTCCGATGCGGGCGGATTGCGAAAGCATTCGTGTACGTTGCATTTTGTGCATGTTAAAGAACCCTAGGGGGTCGAAATTATTCCGGAGCTCTCTAATGCTGTGTGTTTTGCACTCAGATCGTACTTCTGGCTCGCAAAACCCCATAATTTAGTTGTAAATAAATTTAATCACATACATTATTCCCCGACCTGTGTCACGCACCCCAACAATACGGCCACTGCTCGTATCTGGACACATTCATTGCTCAGTTCCTCACAATAGGTTTTCATAAGTTGACTGCGCCCCATATAGGTTTTCATAAGTTGACTGCGCCCCACGCCTTGGCGGGAGGAGAGGAGGGAGGCACTCGACAGGCATGAAGGGCGTGGTGGTCGAGGCGGATTTATTTAAACTGTTGGATCTTGGTAACCATGACCTCCTTGTACCCCGTTGCAAGGCACACAGCCATTTTGGCGAGAATAAGTTTCGACAAGGGGGTGTTAACGGTGTTTCCGAAACTATTTGACGCCGTACGTTATCGAACGATCAAGGTGCTGCACCATGTAAGAAAAGAGAAGCAGCAGCCGCTAATGACAAGGATAGGGGACGAAGAGCAGCCAACTGAATACTCGCGGCTGTCCCGAATGCAGAACTCCGCGCTTCCCAACGGCTCAACAGCTAATTTGGGACTGTCCGGCTCACGCAGCAGTACGATCAAATCATATCGATCCGATCATGATCGAGGACTACGACAGCTGGATGCGACCAATGGCTAAAACCAGCGGTTCGGCCGTGCTCGACTGTCATGGAATTCGCCAGGGAAAGCAGCTTTGTACACAGAATAAACCGCTATGACCGCGGCCTAGCGCGAGTGGCCCAAGTTATTTCCTTCCCGTGAACCCGTTACCAAAAATAACCTAACGAACCATCCCTATCTCAATAAACATTTACAGGGTGTTTTTTTAACTACACCATTTTTTTAAAGTTGCCTGTTGCAGATTGCACAATTGTAACCCTGGATCTATATTACTCGATGAGGCAGCTATTAGTTCTACGAGAAATTAAAAGTATTATTTGAATAACTAACATAATTACGCTAAATAAATATTTCATTAATTACCTTACGGCACATATTTCAATCTACCAATTGCAGTTAGTATGTACACAAGGCAAATCGACTTGGATTTAATTCTGGGGACTACGCCATTTTTTCTATATTCATTTTCAAGTTGTCAGATCAAATGCATTGGCGGTCCTGATACGTTTGTGCTTCAATGCATACAACAGCATTTTCGTGAAAAAAGTAAGTGAAACAATGCATTATTGCCGAAAGTTGGACGGCGCATATCTCAAAGCCGGTGGAATCCTCAGCATTGGTTCCAAGTCGATATGCATCGCAAATTGACCCACCACACTGTAAATTGCAATGCCTGCCGTAATAAAATTATCTAAAAACATAGTTGGTGAAAATTTCGTAGTTAGTGGATTACGCATTTTGATTTCTAGGGAAAGTATAGTGCGCCTCCTCGAGTAATCCTGCTCGAGGATTACAATTGTTCTATTTGCCACAAGCGATTTTAAGGATTCCTGTATGGATTTATATAACACAACCCGTATATGCGGGACGCTCATGGGCAACGGACGCGCAACTGACTTTCTTTCCAGGGCCGATGCAATCTCCATGGCATTGGGATTTCTGTTGGTGGCAGCGCTGGTCACAGGATGCGTGACCCGGGTGTCATCGGTGATATACGTCCCCTGTGAGTCAATTTGATTTGATATTGAAATGTTGCAATGCGAGAACAACACACATAGGATGAGCACAGAACTCGCGATAGATTTTTTTTTAATTTTTAAAGCGAAGTCGTGAGGCATGTTCACAGGCGTGTTGAGAAACAACAAGACTCAAGTACACCTTCCTCCCACACATGCAGCCACACGTATCACAAAATGCGTATAACGATCATTTTAAAAAAATGATGGAGATCGGTGGCTAAATCTTTAAAAGTAAATTAGACGCCTGGCTGTGGCATTCTTGAATGCGAAGCTATGGGATGAGAGCACGCCTTGTCAGTTAACAAAAACAATAATGCCAATTTGCCTGCGAATTTTGAGGCATGCGGACGCTCTCGCGTGGTTTGGGCACGCAAGAATGCTCTTGGTATTGATCGATGTGTATATTGGTTGGTGCGGGAGTGCGTGAGATTAAGTGCACAGAAGCGATCATATCAGTGGCTTACGTATATCGCACGGAGCGTACGGTGTGACCTCCAAGATCACACAGCGCTGAGTAAGTGATCTCAGATGCTGTGATTCCTTGGCTTTTTAGTACTTCACTAAAGAGGTGGCAAGTGCCCGCCGCTTTCCGGTAGGAAGCATTTATACGCAAAATACGAGCTAAGGGGGGCCAACTCAACATTCTCGAAATGCACAATGTCGCTGTGGGTGGAGGAATTTTCATTTAATTTTTTTTCGTCGCGGTACGCTTTCGAATATGAATGTAGGAGCCCATTATCCTGAAAACCCATCGTCATTCAGTGGTTCCACGTTCGAATGCAGTTACATCCCGCAAGCAATACAAACCCTCGTATTATACTCAGGTATGACCTTAATGTCGAGAAAAAAATGAGACGTATTTATCGATGTGTATAAAAATGCGATATATGTATGCACATATCACAATCATTATCATCACGAGCCTATATTTATATCCATTGCAAGACGAAGGCCTCTCCCTGCGATATTCAATTACCCCTGTCTTGCGCTAGCTGATTCCGACTTGCACCTGCAAATTTCCTAACTTCATCACCTCACCGAGTCTTCTGCCGTTCTCAACTGAGCTTCGCTTGTCTTGTTACTCATTTTTGTAACTTTAATGGTCCGCCGGTTATCCGTCCTACGCATTACATGGCCTGCCCAGCTACATTCTTTCCTCTTAATGTCAATTAGGATATCAGCTATCCCCGTCAGCTCTCTGATCACATCACTCTCTTTTTGTCTGTTAACGTTAGGTCTAACATTTTTCGTTCCATCGCCCTTTGTGCGGTCCTTATCTTGTTCTCGAGCTTCTTTGTTAACCTCCAACTTTCTGCCCCATATGTTAGCACCGGTAGAATGCAATGATTGTACACTTTTCCTTTCAACGACAGTGGTAAGCTCCCAGTCAGGATTTGTTATACGTTACTAGAGGAATTCTGGCGCTGTGACTGTTCTGCTACGATGGGAGTGATAGCTAGCACACAGACTTGCATAATCTTCGTGCATATTGCTTCATAGGCTCCTGACGTTCTTTATGAGTGACAAAGGTAGCGGTTTGGGCAAGTTGGTATGGCAAAACAAGCACAGCCTTGGCGAAGCGAAAGCGCAGAGTCGGAAGCTGCGTCTCGCTTCTCCTAGCTCCGGTAACGCTCCTCCGCCGCCGCGCCAGCGATGGCGTCACTGCACGTTGCATAGCGAAGCTTGCAAAACCGACACCGCGTTCCAATGCGAACAACGCGTTCCAGCAGACCCGCTCCGTGAATGCGGTCGCCTAGCAATGACTTACCCAGCTTCACCCAGCCATGTCATTGCTTCGCGCCGCAATTCTTGCTTTGCTTAGTCATGACAACACTTTGTGAAGCTTGGTCATGACGTCCCACTGATTATGAAGATTATGTCGCCACGATGGCGACACACCCATCTCTCGTTGGCTTCGCACTGAGTAAATGTAACATGGGACGGCCGAAGAAGTACAAGACTCCCGAAGAAGAAGCCGCTCAGCTGGAAGCTCGTCGTGCCACCAGCCGAGAACGAATGCGGCGATTGCGTGCATTTCCGCAGTATCGCGCCGAAGCCGCTGCTGCTAAACACGCCAAGGCTAGTAAAGCCTGGAAGAACCTAGGTCGGTCGCCAGCTCCGCTGTTTACTCCAGCCTTGCACCACTAGTGCAAGCTGCCCATTTTTTATTGTACAATAACATTATCAAGACAGATGCCCAGGTTCTTTGGCACGGATGACATCCTAAAGTCAAACGAAGAGCGTTGCTCCTACTGTTGATATTGTTTAATTTTTCCGCAGGACAATGCTGGTCTTGCCCCATATTCGGCGTAAACGTTTGGCAATTGCCTCAATGCCATGCTGGATTTGCGTCAAAAGCCTAATTATTTTTTTCTGTTCAGTTTATTTCATGAATTCTGTGCGACGTTTTCTGTAATGTCGTCAATTGACACCGGCAGGACCAAAAGTGTTAACGGGGACCCAGGTTCTTCAAACTGTATGTCCTACAGAATGAAGCCTTACGTTTAAGTTCCTGTAACTTGTTTACGTGCCAAGCCGCCGCCAATTGCATAAACCCCATACTGCAGCACTCTTAAAAATACGACCAAAAGGTCGTTGACCTTACTACCTAGTTGTCGCACTATTTACTACCTTGGTGTAACGGCATTGGGCAACGACACGCTTAGTAACATTACCGACTAAACAAGGTGCTCACTTTTACTAGTGAGTCCCAGCTGCCGTTTCCAGAGGCAGTTAGCATCACCGCATAAAATTTTCTCGCCTATAATGCGTATATCGGACCACCTCTGGCATATTCTGGAGTGCGTCAGATGTAGGTGTTATAGGCTAGATACTTCGTACCCAGTGGTGCTAACTGTGTTTGGAACGCGTAGCTAAAGTCCATTATAGTAACATCGACTACCTTGTTTATTGAGCAATGTTGCTTAACTCTGCCGTTACCAATTGCAGTTATACCAATGCAGTAAATTGTTTGACAACTTGGTACTAAGGAGAACAACCTCTTTTTAAGAGAGTGGGAGGTAGAGATTGAAAGCCTGCTGACTGCACCATAACTGCCTAAACGCTTGACTGACACCTGAACATCAATCAGCAGTGTGGGGAAAAGAAGAGGAGGGGTGGAAGGGTCCAACATCATACTGTCAGTGTTAGCATAAAGCGTTCAGACAGCTTGAGCTAGTCAATTACTCCCCTACGAGTGTTTGCAAAATTGGGGTGACTGCATCTATAGTGAAGCATATCGAGAATGTGCTAGGTCAGGAGACCTAAGCTCGTCAAATGAACATGGGTCGGGGGCTTTGTTCCGCTGGGACCAGTAAACGCTAGTTCCCTTTACTCCTGCGAGGACGACCAGTACTAACGACTCCACTTTCGGTGTTGAATACTTCAAGTTTGCGCGAAGGACTCTAAGGAAAAGAATCAATTTGCCATCCTTGATCTGATAAACATAAATGTATTGCGAAAACATACAAAGGAACATTAATAAACATTGAAGGTTTAAACGAGAGTTCCGTTTGTTACTTCGCTCGCTGAATTTAGCCGAGGGCGAGAAGTCCCCGCTGTTGGCGGGTGCTAACAGCGCCCAGTTCAGCATCTATGGAACGATCGGCACGTAATGCCTGGATGAAAGGAACCATTCTCAAAGCTTCTCGTTTCTAGAATCTTTTTTTTTCTCTGGCTGGCCATTCTTCTTCCGAAACGCATTAGCCTACAAAACCGGAGCCGAATTTCACAAGTGCTTTTGGCCATGGCACGTACACGTAAGTTCTTTTCGCTATGGTATGTACAGCATCAGTATTGGCTGGGATTTGCTCTTGCGAACAATGGTAGCCTAAGAGATTGTTGTGAATGCGCGCCCTGGAGCTGAATTTACAAAGTTTTTCTTTCGTAAGCGCTCTTTCATTCAGTTGCGTGACCGCTTTCACTAAAAATATGCTTAACTAGGCGATGTGCTGACAGCTGCTGTTAAGAAAAGATCTAGCGTAAGAATCTTTTTTTGTGAATATGGGCCCTGTTTCGCTAATACTACTACACGCTTGGCGTCAACAGATATCATGGAAGATGCCTGCGATGGCCTGCCACGCACGGTCCAGCTTCCACCTACCGGTCCCGGCTCGGCCATCATCATGCGTTCCCACCAGGGGGCGCACTACAAGTCTGGCCTCACATGCAACTTCATCGTCAAGACGTCCAACGACTACCGCATTGTGGTCGTCTTCGAGACGATACAGTTCCCGGGGACCACAGGGAACTGCTCCGATTCCTTGCTGGTGAAGTGGACGCTTGTTTTAGTGCAAAGTCGTTTGGTGGCCAAGATTCCATGCTATTGTTGTTTCGGGGAGTTATATGGGGGGGGAGGTTCCATGAACAACACTTTCGACGCATCATTGGTCTCAACGCTTTTTCTCGCGTCTGTTCATATGAGAACTTGAGGAGAACGTTTCACATGACAAAATATACAAAATTTAATAATCAACCGCGAAAGTTGGTTCTGAGAAGCGTGTCAATTTCTAGGCCGCTGTCACGCTGCAGACAAATGACAGCGCACGCATCTATTAAGAAAATTTAGGCTGTGCTTAATGTCGAGTTCTACTGTATTTTTGACAAAAAGAAAAAAAAAACATACGGCAATAGGTAGTGTTTGCGTCCCAATATATCAGACGCGTTCAGTCAAACATTTTGTAACGAGGAAGCATGAAAGGGTTGGGAGCGCATAAAAGACTACTATAGTTTGTTCAGTAAACGAAACAAAAAGGCCCGATGAAATTGACGAGGAAAAAAATTACACCATCTTCCCGTAGGGGAACCCTGAGTAGTATGCGAAGCAGCCATGGGGTCGACTCAAGGTAGTTTTATCAGCTGTATAAACTTGGACATGCAGCAGCACCAGCAACGCGCAGAACTGTTGTCGACGCCGTCGGCGTTTTGCCCGCGTTCGCACCGAACGCGCGCGGCGTTGGTGATTGTTGCCGGTGCCTCCGGGGCGCCTACCGTCGCGCCTCTAACCTAAGCTGCTTCGCATTATCGCGCGCGGAGCCGCAGGTGTTGTCATTCGTTGCGCAATCCGGAGAGGAGAGGAGCGTCGGAGAGGAGAGGAGGAATGCCGAAAGGAGAGATGAGAAAAGGAGAGGAGGGGGAGGAGAATGCGCATGCGCAGTAGGGGTGTGGACGCCGCACGGCGGAGGGAGGGAGGGAGGAGTGAGGGAGTGACATAGCCACGACCATAAGATGCTTCGCATCTAAAACAGAAAATAAGTAACCTCATCATTTGTTTCCTTCTCATGACAGCTGTCGAACGTCGAAAGCCCGGCCGGCCCAATATGCACTTCTGACGTGAAGGAGGTGATCAGCAAGGGACACATCATGAATGTCACCTGGAGCACGGGAGGTGGAGAGCCCGCGTCCAACAACGATGGCTTCGAAGCCATCGTCACTGCCTACAAACGTAAGCTCCAGCATGACCAAGAAAGGACCTTCTTGAACTACAAATAACATTGAGTGAAATTTTACCAAGAGAAATACATTTTTTTAGGAATGGAGAGGGGAAGTGGCGGAGCTTAGTGTTTTGTTTTGCCGTTTATCGTACCAGTGTTTTAGACTCAAGTTCCTTCACGTAGAGATCATGATTCTATTGCGTGCCTTAAGCAGAACACGCGAGGAGTCCACTCTGTAAACCTCTTGCAACTCGGACGTTGAAGTAATGGTGAGATGGCACATGATAGTTTGACTGAAAAGGTACGGGAATGGGTGCGATGGCTATCCATCCGGACGACGAGCTCAAGTGCGATAACATGTGCGAAAATTAGAAGGACAGGCGCGGACGTTGTGTTTTTGTAACTCTGCACTGGTAATATGTTTTTACTGATGGCACTTTGATTTGACGGTTTGGTTTTAACACACCAAAGCAGCACACGGTGCTGTGGTAGATCATGTAGTGGGAAGGAAGAGGGCCCCTTTGACCCCATAAAGACATGGGCGCCATTCATGGCATGGTGTCCGATCCGCGATGGCACACCAATGCCATATATCCAATGAACCATTGCGGTGTTTATGTTCCCGTGTGGCGATGACAGGCATTAGCGTTAATGTTCCTGAGTGGATATGCCACAAGTGCGATAAAAAGCGCTTGGGCTTAGAACACAACAGTAATGTGTACCGACAGGATTTAAGAACCCGATCAGAATGCCGAGGGGGGGGGGGGGGGGGGTTCTGCAAGAGTTAGCCTAGCGGACTGTCCACTTCGGCTGTCGCTGATTGACTGCGCCTGTACGAGCGAGAAGGAGACTGGCTGGGGGCACCCGTCTCCTCTTCATCGCGCAGCTGCATCCAATCAAAAGCGGCCGTAAGAGTCCACCAATAGGTGACTTTTACAAAATCCCCCCCCCCCCCCCCCCCCCTGAAGTGACGCAGTTGAACTTGAAAGTTGACAAGAAATTACGCTGCGGACACAAAGAACCTCAAAGGCTAGACATACCTGTAGACCATGAGATGAAAATTATAAAATAAGAAAGGCAAAGGGAGACCTTGTATATAAAAAAATCACAGCATATCCACGGGGTGAATGATGATGAGTGGGCGAAGCTCCGGAGGGAATCATCGGATCTCCCGCTTAAGGGGACGCTAGCACAAACGCGTTAGAAACGTGCAGTACTCTCTAGTAAGGGGGAGCGGCCACAGCGTCTTACGCAGCCATTTACACATGCCGGAACGTGCACCGCGTTTGCCGAGGCCATCACATGACTGCTGAGAGAGTATACCCCCCGTATTCATAAACGCTCCTCGACTTGAACTTGACTTGCCACCGCCTTGGGCAGCGCGTTCGAAACGCGTTGAAGGTAAGGCGGAGAGGCCACAGCGTCTTACACCAGCTTCTTACACGGGCCGTAACGCGCTAGCACAAACGCGTTAGAAACGCGCTAGAAACGCGGCCTTTCGTTAATGTTGGGTTTTTATTGCCATCGTGGTGCGTGTGTCTATGTGCGCTTCGTGGCGTAGTGGTTAGCGCCGCGCGTTCGGAAGCGAGGGGTCCCTGGTTCGATTCCGCGCTACGGACACAACTTCGGAATTTTTTTTTCTCATTTTTCTCAGAGTGGTTACACACTACTACTACGACGACGGGGACGGAACGGGTGCCGCTATAAGGAGCTTCGCCCCTAAAATCCTCAGCCTTGAACTGCCTTGTTGGAATACCTAACACTAGATGCTGGTGCACCAGCACTTGTTTGAACTGCATGTGGCGTAAGATATTTTGATAGTTTTAGAGATCACAGCAGTCGCAGATCTCGAAGAAATGTCTTCTGTGAGAAGTGCCGCGCACCATTTTATAACAGCGCCCTTCATTATAATTGCACCATCTCCCGCTTAAGGGGACGCTAGCACAAACGCGTTACAAACGTGCAGTACTCTCTAGTAAGGGGGAGAGGCCACAGCGTCTTACGCAGCCGTTTACACATGCCGGAACGTGCACCGCGTTTGCCGACGCCATCACATGACTGCTGAGAGAGTCTAACCCCCGTATTCATAAACGCTCCTCGACTTGAACTTGACTTGCCACCGCCTTCAACGCGTTTCCAACGCGCTGCCCAAGGCGGTGGCAAGTCAAGTTTAAGTCGAGGAGCGTTTATGAATACGGGGGTAAGGCGGAGAGGCCACAGCGTCTTACACCAGCTTCTTACACGGGCCGTAACGCGCTAGCACAAACGCGTTAGAATCGCGCAGTCTTTCGTTAATGTTGGGTATTTAGCGCGTTCGGAAGCGAGGGGTCCCTGGTTCGAGTCCGCGCTAAGGACACAACTTTCGGAATTTTTTTTTCATAAAAGTAGACGTGACTACCTACTACGACTACTACTACTACTACTACATACTACAGAGGAGGGACAGACCCACACCCTAAGGAGCTTCGCCCCTAAAACACCACACGGGAGCCTTCCGGACCATTTCTGTAAGTACTCTCCAAAATAGGGAAGTTTCTTACTATCAAAATAATAATCTTGGGCAAACAAAAAGCGAAGAATAGTTTACAAAGGCTATCTCTTTACCGAATACGTACAGTGAACGCCCACAGCGCGCGGTCAACGCGATGGAGTCCCCCGTCCCAGCTTCTTGCGTGAAAGGTAGGCAATCGCTGATAACCGACTATGTTAATATGTTCTTCCAGTGGGCTGTCTGTGTAACCAACTGGAGCATAACAGATTGAAGCCTCAATGCAGCGATCGTACGGGTTCACAACGACCGACTGCGCGTCTGCATGCATGTCTGCGCACAATATTTCGCTTTCGCTGCGAGCGCGTTTTCGCACCGTGCCGTGAAATTTAGGCAGCAGCATATGATCATTTGACAGTACACTAGCAACCATTGTGGCGTGGACGCTCTCGGAGCTGTTTAAAAATAGTTTCGTTTTAACTAGGGACTTCGACGTCTACGGCGACTTGTGATGTGCCATCGCGACGATTCAATCATTCTTTTTTCTTTTCTTGTAAATTCTTGGACGTTTCAATATCGTTATTTCTCAAGTTGCGTCGCACTGTATGTTTATCGGTGTTCTCAGCGAGGAAGTTCCCGCTGCTTCTTTTTGTTTCTCCAGTACACTCATTGTTAGGGGCTAACACAAACAAGAGCATATGCCACGCCTTTTTTGAATTTGCTTCTTACCGTTTCCTTACCATTCCGGTGAACTTGCCAGTATCTAACATCAATAAGTTCATAGACCAAATCTTCATGACATTAGCCGGGCAGCGCGCGTGGGCGAGCTTTTCAGTGCGCGCTTTCTGCTGCTCACCGAACATCGCAGCCCCAACGCCGTAGCAGAAATCTCACCAGTTCGCTTCACGCCGTGTTCCAGCAGTGCCGCTTTAAACCACGCAGTAACATGAAGAAACATGCTCCGCCTTCGGGCGATAATTCCATTTTTTTTCGTGCTTTACATTCCGTATGGTGACGCGTGCGTTAGGCGCTAACACAGAAGAATGGGGGAAAGGGCGAGAGCACATTGCAAAGGTGGAAGACAGCGTAATGAAAAGCGAGGGGGTCGCCGCATCATTGTGATATAAGTTGACCGTGTCAAATGTATTGCGAGATAAGCAAGTCGGCACTCCTGTCTATCTTTCTTCTTGCGCTAGCCAACAGTGGAAGCAGAATGAAAACGCCTGAGCATCATGCAATCGGGACGTCGAGCTCGATATGTCCTGTTAAAGGGTTTCCTGTATTGCGCACTGTTTAGTATAAGCAATTTGTGCAAGAAAGCCAGACAAATGGGTATGTAACTCTGAAACCCTTTTGAACATTATGTTGCTCACTATCTTCAATACGTCTTAAAATTAGCAATTACCTGACATATTCCCCCCGCATATGATGTCATGTACATGCAGAAATGTATGATAATGGTTAATATTTTGGCCTCCAGGTTCCAAGGAATTGTAACCTATTTAATACGGGCTATTGTGCCGTCAGAGACGACGAAAAGCTACCAAGAAGTGCGTGGTAGCTTTTCATGGCAAACCTAGCTCTATACGATGTTTATGCATTTGTGTTTATTCAAAGAAAAGTTTTGCCATGTGAAAGATGACGAGATGGTTACAGTGTCCACGTAGAGTTATATGCTGCTTCTTTCATCTAAGCGTGCCAGTTAAGCAAAAATACTGGGTGTGGGTTTTCGCATTCGTTGCATGTTGTCCTAAACATGGCGTATGCGACGGGTTTACGGCTTCGCCATTGCTTCCAGCGCATGTAGATAGCGAAAACATTGCTTTCGAGATCTGTTCCTGCTACTCAGAGACAACAATCGCTGAGGCACGGTTATAGACACCTTTTAAAAGAACTGACTTGAGTCACAAAGCTGTCTTCAAGTCTCGGGAGGATATCAGTCGTAAGTGCTCAAAATAGTGCGACTGCACTCAGAAAATTCTTTACAGAATGTAAGCAAACGAGAAAAAAAAGCAATGCGATATGATTCCAAAGCAATGAGTCGACATTTTCTCATGACTGTGCAGCACACAGCCATTCCGACATCCGTATATCCGCGTTTTCAGGAAGGTCATTTCCATTTGGACATGCCATGCCGGTTCGCCTCGCCAGCTTTTTACCGTCGGCGTGTACTGTGCTCGTAAAAGAGCCGTGTGCACACCCAAAACTGACAAACCTAAATTTTTGTTGCAAGCTATATAATTTGCGTTTGCTTTCGACTTCCTTGCAGTTCCCGAACGCTCCGTTTTATTGCCCAGCATCAGAAACCAAATCGTGCCAACGGTCTCATTTCCCTCGAAATATCTTGCCGTTTGTGCCAACGTGAACGCGCACATCTATATCCGGCCGTTAGTCACTGGTTTGAAAGCATCGTGTCAACACCGATTCGAGAAAAAAAATATGGCAGTTTTGCCGCGAGTTGTCTGGGTTTTTGCTCCGTTTTTATGAAAGCGTTGCTAGCGGGTTTATTCTCAACGAGCCGGATCAATACTTGCCAGACCAGCATCCGTTTTTGTTGAAAAAATGTTTGTTTTAGACTGTAACTTATCCTCCGGAAAAGCAGTTTTCCTTGCCATGTTTTGTTTTCAGTGCGATGTTTACGGTACAGTGCTTGACGAGGTCGCGCATTGACACGTTATCTTGTTGCAAACAAGGCAGAATACATATTTGTAAATGTTCTTGGTTACAATAAAAAAGCTGCGAATTCTTTAATATAATTGACATCGGCAAAAGATGAAAACGCGGTCAATTTTAATTTGAATAAGCATGCAACAGAGTACTACTCAATGAATGAGAACAAAAATAAAACACCTGCCTTTTGTAATGCTTATGAACACTTGTGAAACACATTGTTGATTTTTTCATAAGATTAATGCACGAAAAGAAAATGAAAAGATTATTGTTGTTTATCAATGAGCGGGGATGGGGGGAATGCGGCACGAATCAATCATGAACAGAGATTTGGTTGCACGTTACAATCAGGGCGTTCCGCAATAACACGAAGACGCCCACTGAAGATTTTGACTGGCTCAAGCCCGCTAATTGGAAATATATCACACTAAAGCCTGTATGCAGCGTTGGTGCTGGAGTGAAGCTTAGCAACAGCGTCGAGATCTTGTGCAAAATAAATTTGGATAATTTAATGTAATCATTCTTTGGTTTCGCATATGAACTTGAACTGGTTCAAGCCGGTTTGAACTGTTATTTTCTGGCAAGAGATTCGAACCGTAACTCAACCGTTTTCGGTGAACCGGAACGAAAACCGGAGCTAAAGAAACCGGCAGATCCCACGCTCTGTGGGAATCGATGTTATGTGAAGCAGTGCGCGATGAGAGTACCAAGTTAACGAAACGACCATGAGAGCACAAAGACGTAGGCGGATCTTTGATGACCTACATGGCACGTATGTCATGGCATTCATGTCATGAGTCCTCAGGAGTTACTTTAGCTACACCTAAGAGACCTTAAAGTGACAGCCTTAGTCATGCTCATGACAATGACTTCTACCTCCATCATTTAGTGTTTCCTTCACTTAGTAGCCACGTCCGAACCCATTTCAGTGTTTTTTGAGTGTCAGTTTTTTCGTTGAGCCGTTGTCATTTTTGCTCAGTCATGGTCATGACTATGACTTCTACCATCATCCTTTAGTGTTTCCTTCCCTTAGTGCATACGTCAGAACCCATTTCAGTGACTTCTGAGTGTTAATCTTGTTCCGCTGAGTCATTGACGTTTTGTCGGAGTCATGCTCATGACTATAATTTCTATCATCATCCCTTAGTGTTTCCTTCACTTAGTGCCCACGTCCGAACCCATTCCAGAGGTTTTTGAGTGTTATCTTTTTCCGCTGAGTCATTGTGATTTTTGCTGGGTCATGCTCATGACTATGACTTCTACCATCATCCCTAGTGTTTCCTTCACTTAGTGCCGACGTCCGAACCCATTCCAGTGCTTTTTGACTGTTAATCTTTTTTTTCTGAGTCATTGCCATTTTTGCTGAGTCATGCTCTTTGCTATGACTTCTATCAGCATCCTTTAGTGTTTCCTTCACTTAGTGCCGACGTTCGAACCCATTCCAGTCGTTTTTGATTGTTAATCTTTTTTCGCTGAGTCATTGTTATTTTTGCTGAGTCGTGCTCATGACTATGAGTTCTACAAGTATCCTTTATTGTTTCCTTCACTTAGTACACACGTCGAAACCCATTTCAGTGGTTTTTGAGTGTTAATGTTTTCACTGGGTTATTGTCATGACCTACATGGCACGCATGTCATGACATTTATGTTGTGAGAGATCACTTATGTTCCTCATACACTCCTGTCCTACTATGCCCATTTTGGTACCTACCAAGTTAACAAGACGACCATAGAGCACCAAGACGTAGGCGGCTGTTTCATGACCTACATGACACGCATGTCTTAATTTATGTTCAACATATACTCTTGTCATAATATGCCAATTTTGGTACATAACAAGTTAACGAAACGACCATGAGAGCACAAAGTGGTAGGCGGCTAGTAGATAGATAGATAGATAGATAGATAGATAGATAGATAGATAGATAGATAGATAGATAGATAGATAGATAGATAGATAGAGATACTGTCAAAGTAGTTTAAATGCGAAGTTCGCATTTAAGAAAATTCGGTTGGACACTCTGCCCGAGCCTATAAAAACGTTGCGCTGAAGCTTTCGGAAGCGATAGCAAGGCCAGAACTTGCAGCCTGTAGCGAGCTGCAGAAGTAAAACGGGAGGCACGTGACGCACAGTCACCGTCACACCCACGATAGCTTTTCACAAGAAGAGGTGGACAAATGCCCTCCTTTTTGTTTTTCCTTCCTTATCCTCATCATGCAAGTCACGTCATAAACCTCACCCTCTTGTTGAAAAACTTACCAACTGTCCCTCGCACGCACCGTCACGGTGAAAAAGCTACCCCTTGTGTGTTGCCTTCCGTTTCCTGCAGTTTCAAACAAATCATTCGCCCGTCCCGCGAGATTAGTTTACAGATATGATTGCCTGCCGGGCCATTCCAATTCTTGAAGCGTGACACATTTGTTAGCTTATAGGGGCACTGACTGAACGTGAAGCTTGAGCCATCCGCAATGCTTGCGAATGAACCACCGTACCTGCTGCCTTCAATTTGTTTTTTTTTATTAGAGCGAAAGCTCTACTACGCCATGTCTCGCAAGGTAATTCATCGCGTCGCAATGACCTTGAGCCGCCGGAGCGCGAGCCACCGGAGCGCATGTGTGGCAAGTGTGACGTCACGCCCCGTGATCCGCTGCGAAGCTCATTCGCTGCGAAGCTAAGCTCACTCGGAGCATCGCCGCTGTGGTACCACGTGACTACGTTAGGGTTTAACGACTGCTTCGCCGGCGCTTGGTCGCTCAATCTCGCCATGGATGGCGCGCCGGCTGGGCCATCTGTGCGTGCGCTTCAGCGCAAGCGACAGGCTGAACCCAATCATCCAGTAGATATGGCTACACGGTAGGCTGGGAAATCTCGAGCAAAGGCAAAGTTGGCTGCTGAAACACAGGAGCAAAGGGAGGCCAGATTAGCACGTTATAGAGAAGCTTACCAGGCGCGGAAGCGTGCATCATTGAAACACTTTGTGCATAGTATTTGCAAAACCAAGCCAAACAGACCTTTCGCTCGTGATAACTAGGTTTACAAGAGTTAAACGTCAGCCATTTTTTTACTAGCAGATAGTGCACTCTTTAACGCGGGAGTCAAACGATGAAACAAGGCACCGCCCTATATTTCTGCACTCGATAGGGTAAGCGGCCTATTTTAATTCTTAGCTGGGTACCCGCATAATCCACCAGTTCCTTGTGACACCCTTTGTGACACGTGGTATAACCTTTATGCCACGTGTGGCACCCTTGGACAGTCAAATATTTTCATCGCAAGGCACACTCGAGAATAAGCGTAGTGTGCTACACCAATGCGCGGGTTTGTACTGAGATTCTTAGAGTAGTGTGATGGGGATCGCATGCTACAAGCAAACACTCCTGAAACATGCCTCCAAACAGGATCATTGCCCGGGAGGCGAGTGTGCTGTTTTGCGTCGATTAAAACTATGCCAACTATGTTTATCCAGTAATACTTACAATCGCAAGGTACGATAGAAAGCTAAACACTGTTTCTCTGTTGCACTACTGAAGGCAGAGAAATACGGTCTGCATGCAGACGTTTTACCTGTGCAAGCGTGCTTCGCAATTTTGCGGCACCATGGCAACGTCTTCGTTACCACACTGCTCACTATCGTATTTTTCAGCTGTGCAGGCGTCTGCGAATAAAGTGCGTGCGCGTAAATTCGTGAATTCGAATAAATATTGCATGCACATCAACGCACTTATTGCTCTTGCTGGCGCATTGAGGTGTAATCCGAGAGGAACTCGCGAGATTCACTCAACGTACTCATGGGTGAGAAAAATGCGAACAGGCACTATATGAACCGGCTGTACGCGCGACAGGGAAAGACCTCCAGACAAATTCTTAATTAAAAGTTTGTGACGTTTATATTTACGCCGAAAATTTCTGGACAGACTGGGTGGACGACGGCCCAAAACCGCCAGACTTTCTAGCCCGATGGTGTCAAGTAACACGTGATCTTGGGAGAGATGGCGCATGGCTAATAAACCCTCGCATGCTACCTAATGACATCAAGGATGCAGATTCGAAACGTTCTCAATGAATAAACGAGGAAAGAAGGGGGGACCGAGGGAGTAAAGTCCAGGTTCTTCTCGTACCACTCCTCTACTTGGGCGTCCGAGACGCACCGCCAGAGCCGGTCTACGCAAGTAGAGGATGTACTGCCGCTAACGATAGCGGTGACGGGTTCGCTGGGTTGAAGTAGACACAGATGACGAAAAAAAACACTTTCTATTTACAATTATTTACAAGAATTTGCATATACAGGTGCGCATACAAGACCGGACTGGAAGGCATAGGGCGACCCTATATCGGCAGAGCCGATGGTGCATAGCACCGTACTTTGTCCAGAATGCTTGGACGGGGCCACGTTTTCTACCCTTCGGTGCCCCGCCCCAAGCATTTACCGCCCAATCGCCACCGAGTGGCCATGATTGGTGCATCACGAATCCTGTACTAGGATCGTCTTGTTCGCCGGCACTTCCAGTATTGCGCTTCTCCCAAGCATCCTTTTCTCTATCACCTTTTACGTTGGCTTTCTCCCTCTCCCTCAAAACAACATATAAATAAAAACAACACTCCAAGAAAGGGGGGGGGGTGACAGATGCATCGCATGCGTGCTCCTGCGCAAAGCCACAGCGCCAAGCACAATGGGTTCAATGAAATCCTAATAAGCAGGCAGCTTCTGCAAGCCAAAGTGATTGACCTTTGGTGTGACCTCTTCCCCACTCGCACTTGTTAGAAAAACCGGTAGCGTAGTAGCTGCGGGTCATTCGTCAATGCAAGCTGTCAAACGATACTTTGGGCTCACGTACCCCTATTCAGTAAATGCTTGCTCAGAGAAGCTTTTCACGACGCTCTCCGAAACGGGTTGTCAAAGCGGTTACAATGTGAAAGGTGCGTGTGGTGAATAATGAGTACTGCGTTCACGCTTTCTGGGCCCATTACACGCCCGGTACGCGCACATCAGGAGCCAGCGACAGTCACGGACATCTAAGCTTTTGCTGTCAGGGCGACTGCACGCGATGTACGTGCCGAAGCACCGATATTCGCGACTCCAGCAATTCATGCGACACCTAGTGGTGAGCGCCGGAAACCTCACACGGAGGTCGGAGCGTCAGAGCAGACGCTCCGTCCGTAGCCTTCGTACTGCGATCGGGTGCGCTTCTAGTACGACACGATGGAGCCACCATCTACGAAACTCCGCATGGCCGTGGAATTATGCTGCGTTTTGCGGCGCCGAAGAGCCACATGGATTGCGAATATTATCATAAGCTGGGGGCAACAACGGCAATAGTTGTGTTTTCAACATCTTGCTCGAGAAAGTTTTCTTTTTTTTTCTTTTCAGGCGAGGGTCGGTTTGTTATGTGTGTGAAGAGAACGCGATCCTGTTGCTGGTACTACGTTTGTAGTGAAGTGCTACAGCGAACTTCAGGAAGTTTGCGTTGAGGTTGTTACTGCCATCGTGATAACGTTCAGCGTATGCGCGCTGCAACATGCAGTTTCATGTGATAGCCGGCGTAGTAATGCAGTTTATGATGCGAATGTCGCCGCGGTACTCAAGCTTACCTTGATTAAAGCTTTTATATCGGATACATGCGGCGCACAACGTGGAACTACCGCGTATGGTACATCAGCGAAAATCGCTACATCGGAGTTTCAGGTACTCCCGGGTAACGTCAATAAATCGTTCTATGTAAGCACAATATGTACGTTCCAGCGTGCAAAATAACTGTGGGGTGGCATAGCGGTACGCCTTCATTGCGACGTGGACATGCTACCCATGTAACTAGTGTAAATTAGCATGCGCTTATCCGAAAGTGCGTAATTGTCAAAGCAATTGTATCCCTTATCAGTGTATGAAGGAAATTGGCAGTTAAGAGGCGAACACAGTTTTGGCCACTTAAAGTGCAGAATACGTCAATTATAGAATAACATGGAACATTAATTAGATTCATAACGCAGTAGCTTAGTTAACATTAATTTACACAGAAACATTTGTGTTATTTCATTAGTTTACACAGTAGCCATAAGCGACATGTTCGTAGAAAGCGGGATGAGTAATCAGTCATGGTCAGGCCACGCAGCACAAGCCATACCTGTACATGGTGTGCAAATGTGTTTTTATCGTAGTAAGCAGATCTTTCGGTTTCATATCTATCGTCTTGTTCTCTACGAGAAAAACAATGCGCCAACTACTGCAACATTAGTTAACATTAATTTACACAGAAACATTTGTTTTATTTCATTAGTTTACACAGCAGCCATAAGCGACATGTTAACAGGAACTGCAGCTAAGCGAAGCAGCAGTCACGTTGCGCAAATCTTGAATGTAAAATAGATAACAGGAACGAAAAAGTAGCGGGAAAGGTTTGCCAAAGATTCGTAGTGCATGCTCGCGAGAAAATGCAAAGCTTGATTTTAGGTTCGCTTGCTCTATGTACTGAAAAGAGCGGGCGAACGAACAACAATGAGAAAGTGCATGTGCGCCGGCTGCGCATTTATCCGCATGTACAGCGGCAACAGTTGATCGAGCAAGTCGGTGCGCTGCTTCGGGCCATGTTAAACGGGCCAAACTGAGCAGGTTGTAAGATTTCGGCAATCCTGGCAAGGCCAGCGCGACGTATCCAACTTCGCCGGCCGCTGTCTCGCACGCTTGAAACGCCGGACTATCTATCCGCGCCTTCACAGTGAATCAAAGCAGCAGAAACGTGCTTGTACTTTTCCGACAATCCGACAGTGCGCGAGTACTTCGGTTCCACGACCAATGGGTTCAAGAATACATCGGTGATTTTCATCAGAATCTCGTGTGGGTCCGTTGTCACGCCAAATGTTTGCACACACCGTGCGACCATTTCAGCCTCATTACCCCATGTGCCTCTCTCAGATCGGCTAAAATGGCTTGGTCGGCGTAAGCTACCCGCTTTCCTTCCACAAAACAGTGCAAACTGGCATCACACTGCACGAAAATCATCAAACTACCGTGTACTGTACATCCAGCACAGCGGTTGCGGTGACGGGGGGACCTCCGTATAGCCGCCATGTTGCACAGTTGTAGCCAGACGCGGCCAGTTGTCGCAGCGCCCCCTGCAGTTCATTTGAGTTGCGAATTCTATCTTCTTTAGGTCAGCTTTGTGTACTCTTGGGTGCTAATGACATCGGCACGCACCCTCTACGTTTGCTCAGTGCCAGCCGGCTCTACTCGCCCCACCACGTGTCAGGCATAATTGGCATGTCATGAGCTGCGCCTCTGCCTAATCTCGGCACCGTCGCCCCGACGGGTGCCCACCACTGGCACTTAATCCTCCCATTGTATTTCGCTTGTCAAGCAATGTACATTGGCAAAATGCGCTAGCTGTCTCTTCCCTTTCTTCGCAGCCGTTTCATTTGGCGAGAGCAGGTTGAACAAAAACACCCATCTTAAGCCCTCCGAGCAGCAATTAAACAACTAGCTAGCGCTTCTTGCAGCAGGCTTACAGAGGGGCTCGCTTTTGTTAATCCTAAAAAGGATGTTCCACATCAGCCCACCATGGTTCTGAGTGGCACTGGCCAGCACTCCTAGGGCTAGCTCTAGTGAACATAAATACCCAAGTAAGTGGACGAATTGATGGCCGTCACCGTAGCACAAATGGTAGTGCAACGCACGCGTAATGCTTGCGGGTTCGGCTCCCGCTGGCGACAAGTTGTTTTTTCGTACACTTTATTTTCCTATTCATTATTTTCTACATTCCAATTTCAACCACACTTAATTTTCCCGATGCTTTCTTTGGCTTCATTGTCTGTTGGCTTTGTGTGGTCACGTAAGAGTGAGGGCAGATGAGAATGAGGACACCATCGTGAGGGGGGCCCACGTCTGGTCACAAGGCAAGAGTGTCCGAGGTATTAAAATATCAAAGTATGCAAGCACCACTTGTTTGGATATATGTTTGCGATCTATAGCAGACCACATCACTAGTATTCTCGAGCTTGAGCGTAGCAAAGCTTCACGCACAATGTTCAAACGAGCGATGAAGCATGACTGAACAAGCAATGCGGCCGGGCTAGTTGCTATGATTCCATGGTAACCATGGTAACAGGCAGCGCGTACTTGAGATGGACATATAAGAGGAACACAACAACATGTCTTTTGGCCCTGTGTCCTTGTCAATTTAGCGCCACCTGTTGCCATTCGTGATGCGTGGGTTGCTTAAATTCGGAACGTCGTTTATTTCCTTGTAATCCCTAGCGGCCGTTGCCGGTGACATGGGGGGGGGGGGGGGGGGGTAAATGACAGTGCCATAGCGCCCTCTGACCGGTGCAAGGTGCCCATAGTTGTCGAGCCTTGCCAATAACAGCAGGGACATTTAGTTCGGTTCTCTTCTGTTACGCATGGGTTCCTGTGGAGAGATTGAGGCATACAGTACCTCGGCTACACAATTTCTCTATTCTATACAACAACAAAATATTAATAAACTAAACAAATAAACAAAAATGTGAATGAAATTAATAAACATAATGCCTGAAGAGAAATTTCGCTTGGTGCCTCTCCATGCCTCTAGCCAAATGCTGTATACAATTTGTAGCCTCAACCACTATCGCGAATATTCTCCCGAGACTTTTCTTCAAGTTTGTCCAACTCTGCCTATAGCTAACCCAGAACTTCGCGGAAGTTCAGGAATGCTTTCCACCTCTGGACGGCGTCAACTTTTCTCACAACTGACAGAGGTCCGCTATCGCTTCTCCTCTTCTCCGGTGAACTTTCCAAACCCACCGCAGAACGTCAACCAGGTCACGTAGTACAGGCAATTGGAACCGGAACTTTCAAGATGTCCAGCTCTTCTTTTCTCTCTCTCCCTTTCTGTCCTGCCCTTTCCCTCTCTCCGTGAGCACTAACTCACGCCTGCAGCCGCAGAGAGGGCGCCGCTGGTATGCCTGAAAGTTGGACGGGTCCAAGGGGAGATTTTAATATGCCAACCATCACGTTGTACCCGCGTGGTCGAGCTGAGCCTCGACATCCGCTCTGTCCGCCCTATACTCGCAGCCTTCATTGTCTTACGCTGCACCTATTATGTATTCGATGCTTTCTCGCTAGCAGGGCTGTTGTTCAAGCTAAGGAAAGGCAGCGTAAGCCGCGTTTCCACCTATCAAGCGGACGCGTGGGAGTCTTATCAGCTGAACCTCATCTAGGCAGCGAAAGCGATAGTGCGTGCGTTGCTAGCGAGGGCCCAAAGTGCGGGTGTGTGATCTCGTAGACAGATCGCGGCGGAAGTGTGGGGCCGGTTATTATGCTGAACCTGGCGGGAGTGAAATGAATGAATGAATGAATTCTTTTATTAAGAAAAGGGAGGACCGAAGGTCGCTTGTGGGGGAGGAGGGACATCATTGTTTTCACTTGCACACTATCATCATCACATTTCGTCTTCCTGTTTTCTTTCGGTCGCACGCGCGTTTGCACGATAAGGCGTTAGGTCAGCCTTCGTCACAAGGGGTAGCACGTGATGCTGGGTTCCTGTGCCACTTTTTAGTTCCAGCTACGCCCCTTCCACGTCTTGCTTGTGTACGTTTCGAGTTTCGCTGGATTTGCTCTTTAAAGCGCATAGCAACTTGTTCAGCTGTCTGTCCTGTTGTTAAATCTAACGCAGTCGAGCAGATACAAACAGCTCGGCACGTTTGTGAAGGCGTGATCTTGTTTTTTAAGTTTGATGTTGGAAGTTTGAAATTTGTCGGCTTTCTTTTACCTGTCGGTGAGTTTTACCTGTATTTTACCTGTGGCTATAGTGTTCTGCTGCTGAGGTCGCGGGTTTGATTCCCTGCCAAGGCAGCTGCATTCAGATGGGGGCGCAATGCAGAAGCGTGTTTTTAGAATTAGGTGGCAGGTTTAGGAACGCCAGGTTGTCGAAATCATTCTGGAGCTGCTGATTATGGTGTCAATCACAAGTTGCTGTGCTTTTCGGGACGTTAAACTTCATCACAATTTAGTAAGCCCAGACGAAATACGAATAAGCTTGTCGAGGTCCCGGCTTCCTTATAGAACAGCTGAAATAGTGGCAGTAGTAACCAGAAATAAAATAAAATATAATTATAGTTCGAAAATCCTTTAAAAATATTGCCTTTGACAGATATCACCATTCCGCCTTTCCCGGTGAATTTCTGGAAGCGGTAGAACTTACCTGCATGAGAACTCGCACTGCCCGGGTAGCTAATTAAAGAGATTTACGAGTTATATTTTTAGTATTTACCTTAGGGCACATGTTTACATTGTTAAATGGACGTTGAATAATAGTGAAGACTTGTCTGCACAGCGAAAACCCTAAGGCTAACCCCGCTTTCGACATAGCTCTTTAAATATGTTACGAAATGTATTGGTCATCCGTTCAACAGTTTCCCAAAGGCGTCCTCCTATTTATTCAGGACGACGTTAAGTGGATGGCCTGTGCATTATTAAGTGGATTTCTTGGACTGACATCTCAAAAGTGGTGCTGGCTTTAGGATTTCTGGCATAACAGATGTAATTTTAAGACTGCTTAGTTCGAACTTTGCCATTTCTACACGTGTACTTAAGTGGCAAGCGAAGAAAGTTTGTGAGTATTTTCAATTCGCTAGCCGCATTCCAATGGCCCCCGGAAGGAAAAAAAAAACGGCTCGTGTACCATGCATTGGGTGCACGTTCAAGAACCCCAGGTGGTGAAAGTAATTCGGGGCCCCAAAGTACGGTGTGCCTCATAATGAGATCGTGCTTGTGGCGTGTAAAACACCACAATTTGTTATTTTAGGCATCTAGATTTCCTGCAGACAGTAGGACTCAGCAGCACTAAACCAGCTAGGCGTCACAGGATGAAAAGGAAGTCGCGAAAAATTCGATTGTGCCGTTTCATAATGCGCTATACAGTCAACGTGCGGAATACACCAGTCGACATCCAAGGCTGTCTGTCTTTTGCAGGTGGCTCACGTTGGGCTTCCAATCAGGTTGAAAAGGCACAAGCTTCAATGCGAGCTTTTCTTTCTTATTTTTTTCGACAGGGGGCGTTGGAGAAGCAGGTGCACAGGCATGTGGAGTTGCGTAATCTCTTTTGAAGTCCACATTGATCGTTTCGAGGACAATGGATGGGTTAGGAGAGCAGGCAGGAGGAGGTCTTGGTGACGTTTTGTTGTGGCTGATACGCGCCTTGCGCCTGTTTGATGCACTGTTCATTTTATCCTCCCTTGTCGTAGGGAAATGGTGTTTGAATTACATTTGTGGAATTTATAAGGACGCGCAACTTTGCTGTTCTTGGGAGTGGGTGGGGAATTGTATGTATGTATGTATGTATGTATGTATGTATGTATGTATGTATGTATGTATGTATGTATGTATGTATGTATGTATGTATGCATGCATGTATGCATGTATGCATGTATGCATGTATGCATGTATGCATGCATGCATGCATGCATGCATGTATGTATGTATGTATGTATGTATGTATGTATGTATGTATGTATGTATGTATACAATGTTTAATGTATGTATGCATGCATGCATGCATGCATGCATGTATGTATGTATGTATGTATGTATGTATGTATGTATGTATGTATGTATGTATGTATGCATGCATGCATGTATGTATGTATGTATGTATGTATGTATGTATACAATGTTTAATGTATGTATGTATGTATGTATGCATGCATGCATGCATGCATGTATGTATGTATGTATGTATGTATGTATGTATGTATGTATGTATGTATGTATGTATGTATGTATGTATACAATGTTTAATGTATGTATGTATGTATGTATGTATGTATGTATGTATGTATGTATGTATGTATGTATGTATGTATGTATGCATGTATGCATGTATGCATGTATGCATGTATGCATGTATGCATGTATGCATGTATGCATGTATGTATGTATGTATGTATGTATGTATGTATGTATGTATGTATGTATGCATGTATGTATGTATGCATGTATGCATGTATGCATGTATGTATGTATGTATGTATGTATGTATGTATGTATGTACTATCGACCAAAAAAGTAAACGGACCACGGCTCCAGCGGCCAGCGCGGCTGCCTGGTCACAACGGAGCGCTGCTATCTTACTCCGCGCGCTTGGATCGAGAGTGCCGGGGGTGACGTTAAGCTTCTCCCTCACTCCCGCGCTGTGTCTTGTCACGCTTGATAAAATGTCTAGTGCGTCGTCCGGTTGCTCTGCTGCTGGCGGTTGCAATGAAAGAGGCCGTGCATGGGCGTCTTGCGCTGGAGTTTGAGGTATAGTAGCGGCGCCTGGTGGCGGCGAAAAACGTCATCTGGGTAGTACCAGCTTGGATAGTATTGAGCCCTGGCTGTGGCGAGGCACGTTTCTAGCCCGCGTTTTGCGTCGATTCGCACTTTTTTTCTGCCCTGTTTCGAGTGCTAAAAGGCCGATCACTTCTCACAGACCATGGCAAGCCGGCTGCGAGCTGGCCGCAGCCTATAGTTATATGAAAACGGACTCTCCGTGTGCCTTGGGACGTAATGCTGGAAGCAGAAGACATCGGCGACGCCGATCGGGAGAGACCTAGCTTAGCCTTGAAAAAGCGTCACCGTCGTTACTGCTGCGTCATGGGCTGCCATGAACAAGAAGGCCTGAATCCCAACATCAGATTCTACCGTTTTCCTTCAAGGCCTCACGAAGGGGAGCGTCAGGCGCGCTGGATAACTGCAGTTCGTCGCGCTGGGTAAGCGAAATGGATGACCGACATAGCAGCCGGCATGGCTGGTGATTCACGATTCGAGACCCGGCCACAGCGACAATTAACAATTCGACCGGTGCGAAGTGGTGGAAGTGACCAGGTGTGTGCAAATTACACAAATGGTCGGGCTGATTCGGTGACAATTCACTACCCCACTACGAGCAGCACAGGTTAGAGAGTTGAATGTGCTCATCCTTGGCCTCAATCCAGCACGTTGAGGCAGCACAGCAAGGTAGTATTGATATAGCACATCGATGTTCGAGCACTGTCATTAAAAGCTACATCAAACGAGCAGCGCACGAGCTCGCACTGCAGCGCGATTCGCCCGTATAGTACGTTACTGCGAGCTTATATGCATTGAATCAGTTATTTATCAATTGCTAAAGGGACAGATGGCCGCTACTACAGCGCAGGCATAATTACTTGTCTAGCGGCATGCAGTCAACAAAGATTGCAGGAGACCCGCCGTTCCGAGGCATGTCGAAAGACCTCTGCCGTCGCGGCGCGTATGATCGTGCGCTCGAGCAGTTCGTACACCGCGGCATGCTGAAAGACCACTACCGTCGCGGCGCGTACCGTCGTGCGCTCGAGCATTTCCGTACACATGTCTGCTTATCGCTACTGTGAATTCATTTATAGAAAGCATTTCCTCGCGTTTGTGCGCCTGTATCTAGCAGCGTGCAAACCTTACCTGTAGCTCAACTTCGCACGTGTGGGACTCGCTTCACTTGCGATTGACACCGCGCTAAAACTTCGCCGCTTATTTCTTGAACGGCGTACACGTATTCGGCGTTGCATAATTTCTTGCCTTTACGCAGCATGCCACCCATGGAAAAATCTTCGGCGCTCGATATTCGCTGGAAGCTGTGGTACAACACAACCGAAAGTGGCGTCTCCATATTGTAAACGTGCTACCGGAAGCAGACGACCGAGCTTGGTACTACCCAGTTTCGGATTGAGGGCGCTTTTTAGCACCATTTATGCAGCGCCCCCTGGGCAATGCAAGAGCCCCATAGCCGGTATTCAACATATGGCGCTGTGGCGCAATAGCCGACGGCCGCACGGAGGTGTTCAAAGTGCACAGGAAGCTTCGCCAGTGCGCAAAACACGTGGCACCATCTAACCTCGCTAACTCGCTGCACGAAGTTGGGACGGCAAGATTTTGAGCGCATCTTTCGTAGTCAGCGCGTCCCCATCTGCTGGATTTAAATTCCGTGTCCTTGTATCCTGGCTTCGTCTTGTCGTAGAGAGACCTGTAATCGCGTACAGTTTCCAGTAATTTCCCTATTGGAACCTCCCTAACGATGCAGTGAGCGCGCACGGAGGAAGACACGCAGTGAAAAGCGGACGGCGCCGTCACCGCGGGAGTCAAGCCGGGGGCAAGCCGACGTATATAGCTACGGCCACCATTCCTGCGTCGCTGATTGCGGCAGCCGGAGAACGTCGCAAAAATGGATCTTGGATCTATTCTCTGCACGGCAAGGAAACCTTGACGGGCGCGAGCACAACCGCCCACGCACGTCAGCCTCAGAACGTCAAACGGTGCACGGGAAGTTGCCGTTTTGCTAACGTAAACGTGCCTTTATCCCGCAGGCGTGAAAGAGCGCGCGTCGGCCGCCGCTGCGGCGCATTGCGCAATGTTGCCTAAAGTCGAGCAGCAAGGGACGTAGGCGACAGACACTAGCATAAAAGGTAAGGCCAATATAGGCAAAAAAAGAAAGCAGAGTGGGCCTTCGTTGTTTCACAATGCCGGGGTTTGTTTCCCTGTGGCCGTCGGCTATTGCGCCACAGCGCCATGGGTTGAATACCGGCTATGTACGGTCTCTTTCATCGCGACCACCAGCAGCAGAGCGACCGCACGATGCACTAGACATTTTATCAAGCGTGACAAGACACCATGCGAGAGTGAGGGAGAAGCTTAACGTCACCCACGGCACTCTCGACCCAAGCGCTCGGAGGGAGACATCAGCGCCCCGTTGTGGCCAGGCAGCCGCTCCTCGGCCGGAGCCGTGGTCCGCTTACGATTTTGGCTGATAGTACGTATGTTTGTATGTACTTACGTACGTATCTTTGTACTAGATCGCTATCTATACCCGAAAATACAGTACCGTAATAAACATACTTGTCCAATGACTCCGTACGACTTTAAATATTGCTAAATGACATTGGTAGTATTCTAAACGATTATGAGACGTTATTCGAAATTAAATATAATGAAAATATTCTTTTCAATAAAAGAATGCGAATCCTCGGCTTTGCGCATTCGCTAACCGTTGCATCTCGGAATTGTGTTGCAAGAATGTGAGTATGCTTATCGACTATTCTACAAATAACTTTCGTCCTTATTTGGATTCCTCGAGAATTTCAACACACCATACTAAACGACGGATGCTAGGATATGCTGTGCTATAAAAGACAGAAGTATGATGAAGGGGCGGTTTTCTTACGCATAAACCTATAATACTTGCGCTTAGTGGACATTCGCGAAAAAGCACAAGCAACGCATGGTTGCTGCATTTCGTTCCTTCTTCCAATAATTAACTTGGTTAAGCTTGACCTTTGTGAGCTTTTTAGCGGAGCCGAAGGGGTTGGGCATTTGAAGTGGCTGAACAGAACAAACGTTTGGCTACTTGCTAAATTTCTCGCATTTAATTTTGTATCACTTTGTTCGTCAAACCCTGCAGATACAGCGTACGTCATGCCCCAAGTGGTGCTTCCCACCACTGCGTTGTGGTGGTAACATTCTTTTGAACACTGTCACCAGACACGGCCCGAAACACTCCTTTTTGCAAGAATTCATTAACTAATTATGATGATGAATATAATGACACACATAAATATTTGTTTTAATCTTTTCTGCGTTGCTGACGAGAATAGTGGTCATGAGCAAAAGTATTGCTTCACTGACAGCTGGTGATGATTAGATCTGGAATTTTCGTTATTGTTGCAGTTTTTTTTCCACTATATGACCTCTATGCAGTCTTTCCTTGGTATTTTCGGTTGCGCCATGCTTCCATTCAAAACGTGGCTTGCCTGCGCAATATTTCTGAAAAAGCTTGGTACACTTTTTGCCCTTTCCTGTGGTGTGAAAGGCGTTAATGCTTCCTACACGACTTTCTTCTTATTTTTTTTTCAGGACATTTGCTTTATATTACCTTCTGGGGCGGCGAGTAAATAAGTCGCAATGTTAAACGGGAAGACAACTCGTCGTTTTCTAAAACGGTCTCAGCTCTCCAGATTGTGCGTCGCTTAAAAAAAAACAGCTTTAATGCAACTTATAATGTCTTTATAATGTCTTTATGCTGAACCTGGCGGGAGCGAAATGAATGAATGAATTCTTTTATTAAGAAAAGGGAGGACCGAAGGTCGCTGGTGGGGGAGGAGGGACATCATTGTTTTCACTTGCACACTATCATCATCACATTTCGTCTTCCTGTTTTCTTTCGGTCGCACGTGCGTTTGCACGATAAGGCGTTAGGTCAGCCTTCGTCACAAGGGGTAGCACGTGATGCTGGGTTCCTGTGCCACTTTTTAGTTCCAGCTACGCCCCTTCCGCGTCTTGTTTGTGTACGTTTCGAGTTTCGCTGGATTTGCTCTTTAAAGCACATACCAACTTGTTCAGCTGTCTGTCCTGTTGTTAAATCTAACGCAGTCGAGCAGATACAAACAGCTCGGCACGTTTCTGAAGGCGTGATCTTGTTTTTTAAGTTTGATGTTGGAAGTTTGAAATTTGTCGGCTTTCTTTTACCTGTCGGTGAGTTTTACCTGTATTTTACCTGTGGCTATAGTGTTCTGCTGCTGAGGTCGCGGGTTTGATTCCCTGCCAAGGCAGCTGCATTCAGATGGGGGCGCAATGCAGAAGCGTGTTTTTAGAATTAGGTGGCAGGTTTAGGAACGCCAGGTTGTCGAAATCATTCTGGAGCTGCTGATTATGGTGTCAATCACAAGTTGCTGTGCTTTTCGGGACGTTAAACTTCATCACAATTTAGTAAGCCCAGACGAAATACGAATAAGCTTGTCGAGGTCCCGGCTTCCTTATAGAACAGCTGAAATAGTGGCAGTAGTAACCAGAAATAAAATAAAATATAATTATAGTTCGAAAATCCTTTAAAAATATTGCCTTTGACAGATATCACCATTCCGCCTTTCCCGGTGAATTTCTGGAAGCGGTAGAACTTACCTGCATGAGAACTCGCACTGCCCGGGTAGCTAATTAAAGAGATTTACGAGTTATATTTTTAGTATTTACCTTAGGGCACATGTTTACATTGTTAAATGGACGTTGAATAATAGTGAAGACTTGTCTGCACAGCGAAAACCCTAAGGCTAACCCCGCTTTCGACATACCTCTTTAAATATGTTACGAAATGTATTGGTCATCCGTTCAACAGTTTCCCAAAGGCGTCCTCCTATTTATTCAGGACGACGTTAAGTGGATGGCCTGTGCATTATTAAGTGGATTTCTTGGACTGACATCTCAAAAGTGGTGCTGGGTTTAGGATTTCTGGCATAACAGACGTAATTTTAAGACTGCTTAGTTCGAACTTTGCCATTTCTACACGTGTACTTAAGTGACAAGCGAAGAAAGTTTGTGAGTATTTTCAATTCGCTAGCCGCATTCCAATGGCCCCCGGAAGAGAGGAAAAAAAACGGCTCGTGTACCATGCATTGGGTGCACGTTCAAGAACCCCAGGTGGTGAAAGTAATTCGGGGCCCCAAAGTACGGTGTGCCTCATAATGAGATCGTGCTTGTGGCGTGTAAAACACCACAATTTGTTATTTTAGGCATCTAGATTTCCTGCAGACAGTAGGACTCAGCAGCACTAAACCAGCTAGGCGTCACAGGATGAAAAGGAAGTCGCGAAAAATTCGATTGTGCCGTTTCATAATGCGCTATACAGTCAACGTGCGGAATACACCAGTCGACATCCAAGGCTGTCTGTCTTTTGCAGGTGGCTCACGTAGGGCTTCCACTCAGGTTGAAACGGCACAAGCTTCAATGCGAGCTTTTCTTTCGTTACTTTTTTTATAGGGGGCGTTGGAGAAGCAGGTGCACAGGCATGTGGAGTTGCGCAATCTCTTTTGAAGTTCACATTGATCGTTTCGAGGACAATGGATGGGTTAGGAGAGCAGGCAGGAGGAGCAGGGTGTCTTGGTGACGTTTTGTTGTGGCTGATACGCGCCTTGCGCCTGTTTGATGCACTGTTCATTTTATCCTCCCTTGTCGTAGGGAAATGGTGTTTGAATTACATTTCTGGAATTTATAAGGACGCGCAACATTGCTGTTCTTGGGAGTGGGTGGGGAATTGTATGTATGTATGTATGTATGTATGTATGTATGTATGTATGTATGTATGTATGTATGTATGTATGTATGTATGTATGTATGTATGTATGTATGTATGTATGTATGTATGTATGTATGTATGTATGTATGTATGTATGTATGTATGTATGTATGTATACAATTTTAATGTGTATGTATGTATGTATGTATGTATGTATGTATGTATGTATGTATGTATGTATGTATGTATGTATGTATGTATGTATGTATGTACTATCGGCCAAAAAAGTAAACGGACCACGGCTCCAGCGGCCAGAGCGGCTGCCTGGTCACAACGGGGCGCTGCTATCTCACTCCGCGCGCTTGGATCGAGAGTGCCGGAGGTGACGTTAAGCTTCTCCCTCACTCTCGCGCTGTGTCTTGTCACGCTTGATAAAATGTCTAGTGCGTCGTCCGGTTGCTCTGCTGCTGGCGGTTGCGATGAAAGAGACCGTGCATGAGCGTCTTGCGCTGGAGTTTGAGGTATAGTAGCAGCGCCTGGTGGCGGCGAAAAACGTCATCTGGGTAGTATCAGCTTGGATAGTATTGAGCCCTAGCTGTGGCGAAGCACGTTTCTAGCCCGCATTTTGCGTCGATTCGCACTTTTTTCTGCCCTGTTTCGAGTGGTAAAAGGCCGGTCACTTCTCACAGACCATGGCAACCAGGCGGCGAGCTGGCCGCAGCCTGTAGTTATACGAAAACGGACTCTCCGTGTGCCTTGGGACGTAATGCTGGAAGCAGAAGACATCGGCGACGCCGATCGGCAGAGACCTAGCTTAGCCTTGAAAAAGCGTCACCGTCGTTACTGCTGCGTCGTGGGCAGCCATGAACAAGAAGGCCTGAATCCCAACATCAGATTCTACCGTTTTCCTTCAAGGCCTCACGAAGTGAAGCGTCGGGCGCGCTGGATAACTGCAGTTCGTCGCGCTGGGTAAGCGAAATGGATGACCGACATAGCAGCAGAAATGGCTGGTGATTCACGATTCGAGACCCGGCCACAGCGACAATTAACAATTCGACCCGGTGCGAAGTGGTGGAAGTGACCAGGTGTGTGCAAATTACCCAAATGGTCGGGCTGATTCGGTGACAATTCACTACCCCACTACGAGCAGCACAGGTTAGAGAGCTGAATGTGCTCATCCTTGGCCTCAATCCAGCACGTTGAGGCAACACAGCACGGTAGTATTGATATAGCACATCGATGTTCGAGCACTGTCATTAAAAGATACATCAAGCCAGCAGCGCACGAGCTCGCACTGCAGCGCGATTCGCACGTATACACGTACGTTACTGCGAGCTTATATGCATTGCATCAGTTATTTATCAATTGCTGAAGGGACAGAAGGCCGCTACTACAGCGCAGGCATAATTACTTGTCTAGCGGCATGCAGTCAACAAAGATTGCAGGAGACCCACCTTTTCGCGGCATGTCGAAAGACCGCTGCCGTCGCGGCGTGTACCGTCGTGCGCTCGAGCATTTCCGTACACATGTCTGCTTATCGCTGCTGTGAATTCATTTATAGAAAGCATTTCCTCGCGTTTGTGCGCCTGTATCTAGCAGCGTGCGAACCTTACCTGAAGCTCAACTTCGCACGTGTGGGACTCACTTCACTTGCGATTGACATCGCGCTAAAACTTCGCCGCTTATTTCTTGAACGGCGTACACGTATTCGGCGTTGCATAATTTCTTACCTTTACGCAGCGTGTCACCCATGGAAAAATCTTCGGCGCTCGATATTCGCTGGAAGCTGTGGTACAACACAACGAAAGTGGCGTGTCCATATTGTAAACGTGCTACCCGAAGCAGACGACCGAGCTTGGTACTACCCAGTTTCGGATTGAGGGCGCTTTTTAGCACCATTTATGCAGCGCCCCCTGGGCAACGCAAGAGCCCCATAGCCGGTATTCAACATATGGCGCTGTGGCGCAATAGCCGACGGCCGCACGGAGGTGTTCAAGTGCACGGAAGCTTCGCCAGTGCGCAAAACACGTGGCACCATCTAACCTCGCTAACTCGCTGCACGAAGGTGGGACGGCAAGATTTTGAGCGCATCTTTCGTAGTCAGCGCGTCCCCATCTGCTGGATTTAAATTCCGTGTCCGTGTATCCTGGCTTCGTCTTGTCGTAGAGAGACCTGTAATCGCGTACAGTTTCCAGTAATTTCCCTATTGGAACCTCCCTAACGATGCTGTGAGCGCGCACGGAGGAAGACACGCAGTGAAAAGCGGACGGCGCCGTCACCGCGGGAGTCAAGCCGGGGGCAAGCCGACGTATATAGCTACGGCCACCATTCCTGCGTCGCTGATTGCGGCAGCCGGAGAACGTCGCAAAAATGGATCTTGGATCCATTCTCTGCACGGCAAGGAAACCTTGACGGGCGCGAGCACAACCGCCCACGCACGTCAGCCTCAGAACGTCAAACGGTGCACGGGAAGTTGCCGTTTTGCTAACGTAAACGTGCCTTTATCCCGCAGGCGTGTAAGAGCGCGCGTCGGCCGCCGCTGCGGCGCATTGCGCAATGTTGCCTAAACTCGAGCAGCAAGGGACGTAGGCGACAGACACTAGCATGAAAGGTAAGGTCAATATAGGCAAAAAAAGAAAGCAGAGTGGGCCTTCGTTGTTTCACAGTGCCGGGGTTTGTTTCCCTGCGGCCGTCGGCTATTGCGCCACAGCGCCATGGGTTGAATACCGGCTATGCACGGTCTCTCTCGTCGCGACCGCCAGCTGCAGAGCAACCGCACGATGCACTAGACATTTTATCAAGCGTGACAAGACACCATGCGAGAGTGAGGGAGAAGCTTAACGTCACCCACGGCACTCTCGACCCAAGCGCTCGGAGGGAGACATCAGCGCCCCGTTGTGGCCAGGCAGCCGCTCCTCGGCCGGAGCCGTGGCCCGCTTACTTTTTTGGCCGATAGTACGTATGTTTGTATGTACTTACGTACGCATCTATGTATTAGAGCACTATCTATACCCGAAAATACAGTACGGCAATAAACATACTTGTCCAATGACTCCGTACGACTTTAAATGACAATGGTAGTATTCTAAACGATTATGAGACGTTATTCGAAATTAAATGTAATGAAAATATTCTTGTCAATAAAAGAATGCGAACCCTCGGCTTTGCGCATTCGCTAACCGTTGCATCTCGGAATTGTGCTGTAAGAATGTGAGTATGCTTATCGACTATTCTACAAATAACTTTCGTCCTTATTTGGGTTCCTCGAGCATTTCAACACACCATACTAAACGACGGATGCTAGGATATGCTGTGCTATAAAAGACAGAAGCATGATGAAGGCGCGGTTTTCTTACGCATAAACCTATAATACTTGCGCTTAGTGGACATTCGCGAAAAAGCGCAAGCAACGCATGGTTGCTGCATTTCGTTCCTTCTTCCAATAATTAACTTGGTTAAGCTAGACCTTTGTGAGCTTTTTAGCGGAGCCGAATGGGCTTGGGCACATTTAGTGGCTGAACAGAACAAACGTTTGGACTACTTGCTAAATTTCTCGCATTTAATTTTGTATCACTTTGTTCGTTAAACCCTGCAGATACAGCGTACGTCATGCCCCAAGTGGCGCTTCCCACCACTGCGTTGTGGTGGTAACATTCTTTTGAACACTCTCACCAGAACCCTGCCCGAAACACTTCTTTTTGCAAGAATTCATTAACTAATTATGATGATGAATATAATGACACACATAAATCTTTGTTTGAATCTTTTCTGCGTCGCTGACGAGTATAGTGGTCATGAGCAAAAGTATTGCTTCACTGACATCTGGTGATGATTAGATCTGGCATTTTCGTTATTGTTGCAGTTTTTTTTCCGCTATATGACCTCTATGCAGTCTTTCCTTGGTATTTTCGGTTGCGCCATGCTTCCATTCAAAACGTGGCTTGCCTGCGCAATATTTCTGAAAAAACTTGGTACACTTTTTGCCTTTCCTGTGGTGTGAAAGGCGTTAATGCTTCCTACACGACTTTCTTCTTATTTTTTTTTCAGGACATTTGCTTTATATTACCTTCTGGGGCGGCGAGTAAATAAGTCGCAATATTAAACGGGAAGACAACTCGTCGTTTTCTAAAACGGTCTCAGCTCTCCAGATTGTGCGTCGCTTAAAAGTAAAACAGCTTTAATGCACCTTATAATGTCTTTATAAGTTTCGAGAAATGGAGACGAATATGTCCCCGGTGGCAACGAAGTGCCGGCCATGCATTGAAGTTAGCCTAAGCTTTTTGAAGAATTTCAATATACCTGGCCATACACGCCACTTAAAATCTCATTAAAATTTGTCTAACGCTGCCTTAAGTAAGAGTTGTGTTTGTGTTGACTAAAATCTTGCTAAATTTAGCGCCTTTGTCAGTAACTTACCAACTCCGCCATTGCGGTTCAAAAAATCACGTTATTAGAGCGCATAAAAACAACTGCATGCATACTTACAGTGTGAACGAACCAACAGGGACAAAGAAGAAAGACGTAACACTATCGCTTATTCACGAATGAAAGTTTATTTCTTGCAAACACCAGGCAGTGCTTCGCTCCCTCGGCGTCAGCTCCCCGTTAATATTAGTACTATCGGCAGAAGCTCGTCAAGAATGCGAATATGAAATTAAAATGACAATAAAGGCAAATAAAAAGCCAAGCTAAAATGGTAGACTAGTGCACGAGTATCTCTAAGGCTTCAATATTATCGCGAACGGAGCCTTAGTAATCTAGAAATTGAGTTTAATGCAGGACACTATTAGAGACTGCCCCGGGACATTCGAGTATACTTGCCTGATAATGAAGGTACTCCTCATTTAAATTCTCTCACTAGTACTGAACCACTCGTTTTAAAAACACCATCGCATTGTATTACCAGACGAAAGAAGATGCTACTTGGCCAGTTCATTTGAATTTAGAAAAAAAAGAGCTCATTGACATTACATCGTTGACAGCGACGCGGGTGGTCGAAAGGTTTCGTTTTCGCTCGACTACGCGCCGCCCACGCTTTCGCGTTTCAATGTACTTCCGTTATCGCGTACGGCTCCCCTGGTATTGTTGGCCTGCGAAACATGCATAAGCTGCAGGAGCAGAGAATCCCACTTCCATATGATGTCGCGTTTTACCCGAACGGTCCACGCCACTTGACCAAAAGCCGCTCCAGCGGTGCATCGTGCCGCCGTCTGTAGGGCTCCGTTTTACTCACCGACGGCAGCAAAGGGCGGTGATGAAGTATGCAACGTCACCACTCCCCGGTTGGCGTGGCGGGAGATTTGAACGGCCATACAGGTATCCGGACCCTTAAGATGCAACTTTCTCGTAAACTATTTTCTTTGCACGACACAAGCGTTGTGAGGTTTCTGGAATGGTAGTTAAACGGTACACGTCAACTTAGTATTGGTATTTAGTGTCCCTTTCAGTGTGCTCGGGCACTTCCTCATTTCAAGAAAGTAAAAAGCCATACGGGCTTATTTCTCGGCGGTTTGCGCCAAGTCATTCGCATTCTTGGCGAGCTTCTGCCGATGCTACATTAACGGGGAGCTAACGCTTAGAGAGCGAAGCCCTGCCTGGTGCTTGTTAGAAATGAACTTTCAGTAGTGAATCAGCGCTCGTGTTAGTCTTTTTAACACGAAAGTGTTTTATGCCGGGGTCCACCAAGACTTCACTGACGTATTTCCGTCACGGAAATACGTCATAGAACATAATACAAAGAAAGAAACCAGAAGAAAAAGTTCCACAATCATGCAAAATTTCGAAATCGAACCCACGACCTCTCGGTCCGCGACGATAGATCGCCGAGCGTCTAACCCATTGCGCCACAAACGCATTTGCAGAGAGCTACACAGACGCGCCTTATATATCTAACACTCCTCCGTGTACCCGCGCTCTTGCTCGGGGCGGTGCCGCCGCCTACGAGCAGAAAAGAGAAGTACTGCATTATGACACTAACGCGCACCGACAGTGAACGCTTCGGTTGTCTCAGCACTACGACGCCTCGATGCCAGCATTCGAAGGGACGCTGGCATCAAGAAGCACTACCAACGCCACCTAGGTGGCGTTGGTAGTGGCGTTCACCGTACTCAGCACAGCGGAGCGTGGCCTCCGCAATTAGCTCTGAAAATGTTTCTGAAGTTGATCGCGGAGGCTGCAATTACGACGCGCTGTACGCGCTGATTTGACTCGGTGACGATTCAGTTACGTGCTTTGTCTTGCGCGTTGTATTAGTGTGTCAGTTACGTGCTTCGTCTTTCGCGTTGTGCTAGCGTGTGCAGCGTAGTGCAGCTTCCATATGCACGACGGTTGCTCATGGTCATCGACGTTGGTAGTCGTGATGGAGGAGACGTGCCACCAGGCGTCAGCGTGGGTGCATCAACGCCTAAGGGCGCTTTAGCCACAAAACACCAATAGACATTATATATCAATGTGCAATAAACATTACACTACTTCTGTGAAGACACGTTTCACTTTCGTGTTCTATACCGATTCCTATATAAGAGGGATCAACCACCTTTTTTTCTTTGTCCCTATTGGTTCCTTCGCGATGTGTGCATAGGTGCGGTTGTACCGACTAGTCCAGCTAGCTACCGTACTTCCTAAAAAAACTCCCGCAAACATAAACTCTCTGATGTTTACATCTTTTCCGTGCGCAGCCGGAACTGCGTTCTGCACTTTTAGCCAGTTCAAGTGCGCCAACCACCGCTGCGTCGCCGACAACTTCGCATGCGACGGCCACAACAACTGCGGCGATAACAGCGACGAAAAATGCGGTAAGTGCGAAGCGGTTTTTTTTTTGCGCAAACTTCTATGTTTACGTGTGCAGCCGTTGCACATCGCCAGCGTTCCGTGGCACTTCTATAGGGCGTTAAAGTTTACAAGAGCGCGCAATGTCCTTCATGTACTTTAGACAAAAAAAAAAAAAAAAAGCTTTCACAGGCGTCTGAGCTCGACGGTGGATTTCATGTTCACGTAGCGTAAAAGGCCGACAGAAAACTTTCGATTTTGTCGTGTTTTGGTGCGTATAGTCGTCAACTCGAGAAAATTTTCTAGAGTGCCACATGCGTTTTCGTCAAACAACCATACATATATAGAGGGCGTCCCCGCTAACAGAGCCAGGCTCTCTCTCTCTCTCTCTCTCTCTATATATATATATATATATATATATATATATATATATATATATATATATATATTGAACGTGCGGACGCACTTAAAAAGCACAAACAAACATTTAATTTTGGGTACGGCCATCATCGAGAGTGCGATTGCAAGCTTCCAAAGCTCACTTTTGTAAAAGTGAAAAAAAGAAAAGAGAGAGAGAGCGAAAGCGCAGGTCGCCTATAACTGGCAAAACGCGTGCATTCAGTGGCGTCGTGAATACCAACGCGAGTACATTAACTCAAGTTCTGACTTTAGTGAACGTGTTTCCACGTACGTCGTTTTTATTTTTGACGCTATGTATATATAGGGTGTTTCTTTTTTAGCTACACCAATATTAAAAAAAAATGCCTGTGGCAAATATCACCTTTGATGTCAATTACTCAATAAGGCGGCCATTATTTCTACGAGAAATCAAAATTCAATAATTTAGCTAAATACGCCAACGAACTGTGTAATTAATGACTTTACGGTACATATTTCAATCTACGAATTGTAGCCAGTATGTTCGCAAGCCATACCTACATGGAACGAATTATCAGAACTCCACCAGTTTCCAAACAATAATTTTCAAAGTGTCCGACGAAATGTATTGGAATTATGGTTATTTTTGCGCTTCAATGCATAAAAGAGTGTTTTGTTAAAAAGTGAGTTGAACAACATTGCATTTTTGCCTCAACTTTGACGGCACATATCTCGAAACCAGTGCCAACCTCAAAATTTGTTCTTTAAGATGCTACTTGTAATGAACGACAAGAAAGAAAGCCGAGGGGCCCCGATTTTTATTAGATATATGAATATTATGACTAATAAAATCGGGCCCCCTCGGTTCGTATATACCTTCTCGTTCGTATATTTACAGGGTGTCCCCAATATCATGCTCCAAAATATAAAAATATGCAAATGCCACGTAGTTGGACAGAACCAAGGTAATGTTGTTTGCCGTCGCTTTTTGATACACAGATTTTTTTTTTTCATTCTGCCTAGCTAGATAATTAGTACGGAAGCCGGAGGAAACTAGAGATGCGCGACGGGACTGCCACGCAGGGAGAGCGGAAAGAAAGGAACGCAAGCGCTTGGAACGACGATAAAGGGAGGGCGGTGAGAGCGCACACATTGCCAACGCTGGTCGCACAGCAGCAAATCTTTGAGAAACCCTTATTATCTAACTGAGAGTGATTTTGAAATGGTGCCTATTTATAACTAATAACTGAGAATGCAAATCCAAGGGATGAGACGTATACGCTTCTGTACTGAATGAAGCGCTTTTGCATCAAATTCTGGAGCTGAGTTTTTGCACGCGCGGATCTATTGACGGACAACATACATAGAATCCCAGTCCTGGACAGCTTCGCTGCAAAACTCCCGATACAGCTTTCTGCTGATCAATACGTGCTACATAAAGGTGTTTTACAAACCAATATCGGAAAATATAAGTTTCATGCTTGCGTTTCCCGCGTGCAGACTTCGGGACAAGCTTCTGGCGCTCCTTCGGCTCGATGTCGGTGATGATGATGGCCATACTGTTCATGGGCGTTTGCATGGTCATGCCGTTGGTGGCTCGCTCGTGCTTTGGTTCGCCCGAGTCACAGCAACAGCAGCAGGTGAGTGAGCGTTCTGATGGTTCACCCAGGAAAGCTAAATTGATGGGTGTCTGTTGAAACCTGCGGAAATCACAACACCAGTCATTTCTTTTGTTTCACGGCCGTGAGCCAACATGGCGAACAGCGCAGGCGACGGGGTAAGATGCATACGAGTTTCCTGAATGTCGGATGTCAGTCGCAGTGACACGTGAAATTTATTCGCTGCTACTTAGGGTTGGCTCGCCGCAATTTCCAAGCTAGGCTGGTTGGTTTCCGTTCAACATGGTGAAAAGAGAAAGCGATGGGTCAAGAGATAAAGAAACAGGAAAGATGCACTGGTCTTTTCACGTTGTCTGCATGGTTACTGTTAAGAAAGCGGACGACGTGATAAGGGATAACCGAGAAGATAACAGACACACAAACAGGATAGATTCGATACTTTTCCCTTGCCGTCTGCACAGTGTTACTTTCACAGAATCTACGACGGGACAAGATATATGCAAACAGTACAGGTGCGTCGCTCTTCTGCCGTCACCTGCTCTGTTCGTCATGTTGCACAAGAGCGCACTAGCCGTGCTGCTTCAGACTTGAGTTGAACCAACAAAATGAAGCAACAGTCAGCGGATATTATCGGCGTTTCTGCGACTATCCCACGAAATTCAAGAAACTAAATTTTGGCTGTTATAAACTGAACTCACGAGTGATTTCGGGTCTCTCACGCTGAACATGGTAGCGGAAACAAGTGGTTGTGAAACTAGTAGGAAATGCGCAATGACTAATATAGTATTCCTGACGGCCAGCCTTGAATGCATGACTTGTGCAGTGCTGTGCAATTATTTGGCTCTAAAGTTACCTCTGAAGCAAAAAGCAAGTACATTGTAGTAAATGTAGAAGCTATGCGCACACATTGTGTTTCTTTATATTTGAACACGCAAAAGCTACACCCCCATCAAAAAAAAAAACAAAACAAAGAAAAATGATAGAAACCACATTAGTCGCATTGGGCTACTCTCCCCTAGTCTAATTTTGTTGGTACCATCCAGAATCGAACTATAAGTTTTCTGCTTACGCAGCGGAAAGTGTACCAAAGCGCATGCCAGAAAACATTCTTCGATTGTACTCGTTAAAGAATTGCAAACGCTCGCGAACGTTAAAGTTCATTTTCTGGAAAAAAAAACTACATATTTGCTAGCAATCAAGTAAAGTGAATAGCCACAATGCATGCAGACTTGATTTATCTAAAAAAAACTTCGAGCTTTTGGCACAACCTAGATTAAATTGTGTCTGTTTTATATACGTTAATTTAGTAGAACAGGTTAAAGCACCAAACGGGGGCGAGCGGTCGTCTTACTTCTGCGTGCTAAGAAGCAGAATGAGAATGCACTCTGCAATTCCGAAAGGTATCAGTACATCGTCAGTTCAATGAGGCAGAATCTGTACACGGTGAAACAGAATTGGTTCGCAGTGGTATAAAGAGTTCGTATACCTTATATGCAACGCATCTTGTGGAAAGGCTTTTACTGAAAGGGGGACAACAGTGCCTATATTTTCTTTCAGCAATATTGCCTCGAGTCTGATATATCATTTATCACCTCTACGACTGATAATGAACTGTTTAAACGGTATAGCATGACCATAGGCTAATGTAAAATTATATGTTTGTGCTCTAAGATGCAAAAGCAGCAAGTTTATCCCGAATGGAGAGGTTGCAGCTATAGAATGACGTAAGCATAAACCATTATATATGTATATATAAACATATGTACATATATTCGCACGCTGAAACACCCTATACAAGGTGTGTCAGCGAATACTTCCAAAAATTCATAAAGGTTGCTTGTGGCAGATAGGACCATTCTAGTTCATGAGCTGGTCTACTCGAAAAGGCGGACATAAACTTGGGCAAGAAATGGAAATGCATAATCAAATAATTAAGAAAAAATCACGAATTAGGTTTTTAACTAATTACCTGATGGTCCATATTGTAATTTACACATTGTAGCCATGGAGTTCGCAAGGCGGATCCACTTGGAACGAATTCTCCGGATGACACCAGTTTCGAGATATTAATTCCTGAATTTTGCGGATAAATGCATTGGCGTTCCAGTTAGTTTCTTAACAAAACGTCGCTTTATTCATTAAAGCACAAAATCAACTGGAACGCCAATGCATTTCTCCGCAAAGTTCGGGAATTAATATCTTGAAACTGGTTTCATTTTGAGAATTCATTTCAAGTGGATCCACCTTGCAAACTCCACGGCTACAATTTGTAAATTGCAATATTGGCCATCAGGTAATTAGTTAAAACCTTAATGAGTGAATTTTTGTTAATTAGTCGATTATGCATGTTCATTTTTTGTGCAAATAATGTCTGCCTCTTGGAGTAGACCAGCTCATTAACTATAATTGGGCTATCTGCCACAGTCAACCTTACATAAGTGTTCGCTGAAACACCCTGTATATATATATATATATATATATATATATATATATATATATATTGTGACGTCACAGTAAGGGCGGACCTTTACTGAGCCTGAGAGACGACAAGGCGAAGAAGGGCGGCGTCCACAACCAGCCTGAACAGCCTTCGACAAAGTACACGCTGATGATGATGTGCCCGCATGCGCGATGAAGATGAGGGGTACACACATGATGACGATAATGTACCGATGATGAAGAAGTGCACAATGCCCATGTTGCTTCTTATATTATGACTAAAAATAGTCGGGCCCCTCGGCTCCCTTTCTTCTTGTTAATATATATATATATATATATATGTGAGCAAGAAGAAAGGGAGCCGAGGGGTCCGACTATTTTTAGTCATATTATAAGAAGCCAACAAAAAAAATGACGCCAAGGACAACCTAGGGGAAATTACTTGTACTTACTAATTGAATTACAGAAATCATAAATTATAGGAAATGAAATTGGATGAAAAAACAACTGTCCGCAGGTGGGAAACGATCCCACGCCTTCGCATTACGCGTGCGATGCTCTTACCATTGAGCTATACCGCGGAGCCGTTTTCCCATCCACTTTCTGGGGTATTTAAGTTCTACAACTAGAACTACCCTTGGGAGTGTTACCCAGCGCCACCACTCACGCGTACTGCGAAGACGTGGGATCATTCCCCACCTGCGGACAGTTGTTTTTTCATCCATTTTCATTTCCATTAATTTAATTAGTATGTACAAGTTTTCCCCCTGTGTTGTCCTTGGTGTCATTGTTTGTTGGCTTCTTATGATATATATATATATATATATATATATATATATAGTAGTAAAGTAGTAGTAGTAGTAGTAAAGCAGTAGTAAAGTCCTGTTACGTTTTTCCTACGCGTTTCTATTTTTTTAACTACTTCTGTGTCGGCTCCTGTGATTCTTCGCTTCACAGGAGCCAGCACATATATATATATATATATATATATATATATATATATATATATATCGCCTACTTCAAGGAGCACATGTGCACTGGCCTCACTTCAACGGGCTCTTTAATGCAGCAGATGCAATGCACACAGAAAAAAAACGGAGGAAGCGTCGCTTGACAATATTGAAGCCTAGACGCAAAAATAGAAATATAAATCGTGGGATAAGCACTAAAGCACGTCACGGCAAGTGGTATTTTTTAGTCCCCCCACGCGGCTGTGCTGAGTTTTTTTGGCTTGTCTGCTGCACCACTAAGTTGTAACGCGCGGCCAATTGTGCGGGCGCTCTGAAAGCAGTGTTGCCCATAATATAACGGCAATAATGCTTCCAGAAATGGCCTCCGAGATTGGGTGGCACGAAAACAGCGTGGCCCGGGGGAACTCGGAGATCGTAGTTCAGGTAATGAGGCCCATAACCAACGGCATCAAATGCAGTGAGCAGAAAGCGTATGGCAGGCGCTGGAGAAAGCGGCGGCCACTACGATGGCCAGAGGCCCTCAAAACTGCCACAAAGCTACGCACGACGTGTTATTCTTAGGATTTAATGAGCGGTGTGCACATTTACCATAATTCCAAAGCGAAAGCAGAGTGAGAGCGAGGTAATCAGAGAGAGTTAGTTGCCTTGCGGAGCGTGAATGACTGACGTTATGCTCCGGAGCGTCCTGGTTTTAATGCGAAAGCATTATGTGCCCCATTACGCTAAAATCCGGCTTCGTCGTCGTCGTCGTCGGCGGCGGCGTGACCGAGCGATGCTCCCAAAAGATGGCCGATGGCGCAAATGGTAACAACACGTGAAAAATTATCGGATTTACTTCGAATTTTACAGCAGGTTCTTTAAAAAGAGTAAATAATGGCTTTGAAAAAAACATGATACATTTTGGTCTGGGTGGGAATCGAAACCGTACCGCCGGGGGAACGAGACGAGCACGCTACCCCCGACGCTACAGCAGCTCCATCGTTCGGGCTGACTAAAGGTGTACCTAGTGCGTGCGTCATTGCAGACGTCACGTCGGAGCCATCTGGCTGATTAAGAGCTCCCCAAAGGGGCAACAATGCTTTCTAAGACAATAAGCTGTCTTACGTGTCTCTGCCGAACTTTTTGTTTTCCTCCATGTTGAATGAACACATTTGTCTGTCCTCGTAAATGAGTGGCTTCGTACCTCCGCAGGCAGTGCTTGTGTTTCCACAGACGATACGAAGAATGGTTGTGAAAGCGTCGATGTTCTAAAATATATATTTATTATTTCATTTCTGTGTACGGCCTTGTAGCTTCGGTGCCGGCAGCAGAAAGGCTCCAGTCAGCTCCGTCGGGCTATCACTTTTTGACGAGTTCATCATGTCACTACCTATGTGGAACGAAAAAATAATAATACTAATCGCATCATTACAAAGAAAGTCGAATAAAGCGCCTGTTGCTAATACAAACGCAATGTGTAGAGTGTGACTCCCTCAGGAAACTGCCGCTTCCGAGAAAAAAAAAAAACGATGCAAAGTACTGGAGATTATGCTTGAACCTAACTTCTTAGAAGTTCCTCGACGAAGCGTTTTGACGCAAATTGCGTGACTATATATTCAAATGAGATGAAATAATTTTAGCCATTGGTTATCAGTATATTCAATCAAAAATATTGATTGAATCTAGACTATCTGCTTAAGGTGTGCGATAGTGCAGATGTATGTTCATCACGCGCATTCCATATAGGGCATATCCTACGACTATTGTCCTGATATATTCAGGCATACGCGCCCAAAAGAATCCGAATAGAGACCGAATTATCGAAGTTCTATGCCCTTCAATTTATGCACATGATTATCAGGCCAAACGGATCGCTGAAGCCTTTCTGAGCCGGTCGGTAGCCGCATTCACAAGCACGCTACGTGTCGCTTCAAGAAGTGGCTAATGCGCTGGCTATGGTTAAGGTTCTCGCTTGTCACTTCTTTTTGCATCGTTTTCTTTTTTTTTCAACACTTCCTGAAGCGGCAGTTTCCATCGTTTGCCTTTCAGTCGACCTGCGTCGTTCAACAAGCCGATGGCACGTATCAGGCGGTGAATGCCTTACCCCCAACTCCTTATCCCGGCATGGGCCCCGCCCCGGACGGCTCGCAGCCGCAGCCTCAAATGATGAGCCAGTTCACGGGGGCCACGGGTATACCCGTCAACATGGAAACCGGCCGGCAGATGCGCTTTCCAGCACCGCCTCGCGATCTGGATAACGTCGACTACCCGCGCACCATCGTCAACCCTGTGAACCCGATCGTCATGAGTTTGACGGACACCTCGGTGCCTTCGCTGCCGGACGCATTTGGCGAATCGCAGCCTGCCTTCACAAGCGCCAGGCCGCACCAGCATCCGGCTCCGCCGCCGGGATTTGCCGATCTTCAACAGCCGTTCCGCACTGCTAACGTGCAGATGCCTCCAAGACAGAGGACGCCTATGTTCCAACACAGCCACCCACCGTTGAGCCTCTACGACCAGCCGGACCCTTTGCGCCCTTTCCAGGTCTTCGGCATGGGTGGTGGGCCTTTCGGACCAGTGCCCTTCGGTGGTGGCCCCATCACCCTCGGCGGACCAATGGGTATGCCGTTCGGTGGTCCCATCGGCCCCTTTCCTCCTAGGATGCCGGCGCTAATCATCATCGAGACCGGGGACGACGACGACTCGCAGTTCCTAGATCCACCGGACCCGCGCGGCGGTCTCCTACCGTCCAGCACGAGCTCTTCGAACCAGGAGGCAGTGTTCCCGACACTCTTACTTCAGCGAAGACAGCAGGAAATGCAGCGGCAGCAACAGCAGCGCGCAGAAGAGGAAGAAGCGCGGGCAGCGAGGCGGCGCCCAAAGCACCGTCACGCAACCGGTGGCGCCGCGAACATTTCGACACCCACTGGTGACAGCGAATTCCAGGACGCCCTCCCGGGAAGCAAGGATGACCACAAAGAAGCCAAGAGACAGCAACGTCAGGTAGGCAAAGCTTCACCGAGAGTTGCACCAGTGACGGGGGCCATCCCGCAGCCCGCACCACCCCCGAAGACTGCAAACAAGAAGGACGTTGACAAGGACGCCATCGCGGAAGCCGAAAAGACGGTGATGCGCGTCGACCGCATCGAGACCCTAACTTCAGCGGCAGCCGCTCTGCAAAAGATGGGACTGTTCGGGCGGCCCATCAGTGCTCCTTCGGGCAACGACTGCATCGGGCCGGACTCCGTGGTCATCAGGCGCGCCAAGTCCCAGTGGGATGCCCCGCTCGACTCTAACCACGAGCAGAACAAGATCATCTACGATCTGCCGTCGATTTCGACGTACGAGTACGCGAGCGTGTGGTCTAACACGTCCTCCACGTACAGCGAGACGACGTTGACGACCACGGAGACTGACGGGAGCCGGGGCACGCAGCAACAGACGTCGGGTGACGACAGCGACGTGAACTACTTGAGGCCCACCGTTTCGCTGGAGAACATTACGGTTCTCGACATGGCTCAACAGCGTGACAAAGAACTAAGAGACCGGCGAGCAGCCAAGAAACGGGAATAGTTGTTGGATGTGCCTGACCGCACTTGCACTGAGCGTGTTTTCGAACCTTGCTGAACAGCACTATGCTTCAAATTTTTGCTCAGACCCACAGCTATTAAATGAGAAGGTGGCCCAACCGTGGAACACAAGGTTTAGCGCAAGCTTCCGCGTTAATGCCAGCCGCGACAGCAACAAGCGTTCACATATACAGGGTGGCCGAAAAAGAGTTAGCGCCCTGGCCACGTGGTGGTGCATGAGTGTGGGCCGGGTACTGCGTGCATAATTAAGATGTTGCAGCTTTTGCGCTCGCGCACAAGCTGTTTGAACTTAAAGAACGCACGTAACCGGAAATAAATTTAGTGCGAATCGTCATTGAAGACGCCATTGTGGCTCTATTGATCTGAAAAACAAAACTGCCCCGTGATCCATGTTTGCAATGCAGTAAGCACTTGCTGACATGTCTGTGTCGTACAGGCGCCATAGAATGCAAATTTAGACAGTAAATATTTTGTTGTGCAGTTGGTGTAAGGCTCTGTAATTTATTATTTTATCCTTTACAGTTATTTATAAATATGGCAAACCATGTACAGGCCGGTCCAAGATGGGTCGACATAACTAAACACACATAACGAAGAAAGTAAATACATGTCATTCGGTAACGTGATCAAATGTGTATGACCATAAATTCCAGCCATAATTATCACAGGAGAAAATAAATATTTAAAGTTATTCGTGCGTTTGAAAATTGTGAGGTTGCTGGTGTCCCATGTGTATAGATAATAAATATTCGAGGTTTAAAGAAGGCTAAATAATTATCTATTACTCACATTCAAGCGCAGGAAGTCAAGAAAGGCGCAAGTTAAGTTTTTCTGTATAAAGCGAGCAACTGCTTATCATTTTTGACATCATGAGGTCGTAAGATGAATGACAATTCAAAAATTCCGAATAGATAAATTGGATTGTGTTTTATTCGTATACCTGTCATTTCTTTTTTTTTATGCTAAGTTTGGTATAGGGATCCCAGACTGCATGTACAAGCACATTCAAATTTGCCTCCATTTTCCTCCAACGGCCAGCCGTTGGCCATGACACGTGAAAGCCAAATGTTTGCTGAACAAGAGCTGGGACATGCGAGGGCGAGATAGTTGCAAAAATAATGCTATATGTCACTTGAAAGAACTGACGGCACGGGTCTGGCATCTCTGGCCACACAACTGGATATATAGCAGGAATACTGGGCGCAAGGAGTACCGCAGTAGCCAGACCTCTCGACATTTCATATGCCCAGTTACGAAGAGGACAGGATAACATGTTAATTACCGTCACTCTCGAAAACCCAAATTGCAACTTAAGTACCAAAGCAATGGCTACGACAACGCCCACATTACAGCAAATCTCATATACTTATCTATGTCGGCGCCGTGCCAGTGTGAGCCAGGAGCTGTAATTTAGCCTGACTAGCAAACTAGAATAAGGCCACTTTATTCAAAAAATTGCCCGCCAATCCACCCTGTGAAGGTGGTTGGAAAGCGAAGCTTTTTACGCCACCCTCACGGTGACTGCGGCGCACTTGATATTTCACACACTACAACGTAACTTTAACCACGGCCTTTATTATTATTTACTTCACAACAATGTTCACTACTGCTTTATGATCGGTGTGATATACACTACTAGACTACCCCATAGTGGGGTAGTCTAGAAAATGAACCGAAGCAGTTACTAGGCTGGAAGGCTTTCGAATGACGTCAACCCTCTTTCAAGCAGCTGCATAAGCTTTGCAACAGCTGCAATCTAATCTTACGGACCGCGCCGAGCCAGTTTCCGTTGTTCGCCCGCAGCCCTTATCATCCATCATGTTGGCTCATCACTTTGAAGCTTGTTTTTGTTGTTTTTCTTGCGAAAACGAGTGCTTAGTTGTACGCTGAATGCCTGAATTCAAGTAAGCTATACTGCTATACCTGCAATTGTTAGCGGTTCGTCGGGATCGTTTTTTGCTTACAACGACGGACACGACAGAACCCTTGGCTGGTAGAGGTACAAAGCTTCGCTTTAAAAGGAACAAATGAACGGATGTCAGCACGTTACGTCTAAGGCCATATACTTGCGAAGTAAGAATGTATTGAATGCTTGCTGGCATCTTGCGCGTGTAGACTGTAGGAAACACTTTGCAGTGTAACCACAATAGGGAACCGTTGCGCGTGCATTGACTGCGTTGGCCATTGAAAACCTATAGTTAGATGACGGCCTTCCTGCAAAACAACGATAAATAGTTGTAAACAGCGAAATAAGCCAGTTTCCAAATTACACTTATTCGGCTTGACTGTTCAAAGTCTCGATATAAAGATTGTGCTCTTTCCTCAAGGTAGCGAAGCACGCCTGAGAAATGGATGCAAAACGCCACGCACTCACACACGCATGTACATAGCATTTTAAGTGGTATTAATTTTCAAATAAACTTGCATTTCAGTTTAGATAAAAGCTAGCACGTCTGCCCGTGCGTTGTTTGCGTGCCCCAATGTAAATATGCCCCTTTAAATGTGTCATGAAAGCTTGGAGCGGTCACACATATTTCCTTCCGCCAGGCTTCTAGTTTTACATACTTTACATACTAAGAAACTATACTGTTATAAAATAGAGTGGTTTCGGAGAGCGCCTGCAAGGGAAAATATTCACAAAACACAAATGGGTTTTTGCATGGCAGAACCCGATGGCTCTGCCATGCATTAACCCTCGTGTGTGTCGTGAATATTTGTGAACTTGATGGCTGCGAGTTGTTAGGATGCCGCGCTTTAAATATGGCGCTATTAAACTGTCACGAAGCCTTGGAACGGTCACACATAATTTCTTCCCGCCAGGCTTCTAGTTTCGCATACGAAGAAACTATATGCTGTTATAAAAGAAAATAAATCCATCGGTTTTTGGACAGTGACTGCGAGGGAAATCGTTCACAACACACAAGTGGGCGATCACAACGCAGAACCAGTTTCTAACGCCTTTTCGAGGCCACTTCGTCAGCGAAGTGATAATGAAACCTTATCGAAATTTGAGAACTTTCCCACCGGATGTTAGGCTGCACACACTTGTAGTGCTCGGTTACGTTTGGCCGCCCAGCCACTAGACGTCACCATGGCTGCTCGTTTGGTTGTAGGTCGGTGCCTCGGAGCATAGAGTAGTGGGATGAATTGGAGACCTAATATCCACGTTCCAGAGGGTAGAGCGTGGGAGGAAGGGTCAAAATGCCATAGAAAAGGACTTTGATTTACTTGTTTATGAAGGTGTAGTTGCATATAAAAGAACCCTATATAGTTGGCCAGAGCCGATCATAAGTTCTCAAATATTGAGCGAAGAGCCCGACCATTCACGGCTAATTATGGAAAACAATCTGCTATCAGTAACGCGATGGATCTCTGCGCTCCGAAACAATACATTCAATACCGAAGTAAAGAACTAAGGCATAGACACACAAGAAGCACAGACTAAAAACTGTTTAATGACAGCGACTTAAAAAAAAGTTTTATATAGCGAGAATAAACAAGGTACACGGTCACATGTTTTTTTATCTACACTTGAATTCGCGTGTGCGTCATTTTTTTTTATTTACAAGTTCGATTTCTTTGTCATTACGTGCTACGGATGGTGCTTTAAGACGCGTGTCATTTGATTGCGATGCAATATGGAATGCTCCGACGATCTCTTTGTGCATTTGTCTGTTGTACGTGGCACTGACGGAAGTTCTTCAAGCCCTGGCTAGCAAGCCCACCTCGAGCAGTGAGCCGTGTGGTGTCAAGATACCAATGACGTTTCACAGGCATAAACCGAGGTTTGCTTGTCAGCCAGAGCTTGAAAGAACTTTCGCCCATTGCCACGCACAACAAACAAATGTACGAGAGATCGTCGAAGCATTCCATATTGCACCACGATCAAGCGAAACGTGTGTTAGAGCGCCTTCTGTAGCACTAAATGACAAAAAAGTCAAACTTCTCAAAAAAGAAAACGATGGTCATACGACGCATTTGTGCTAGCGTCCCCTTAAGCGGGAGATGGTGCAATTATAATGAAGGGCGCTGTTATAAAATAGGAATGACGTCACATATGGCGCATGTCATTGGTGGAAGTCAATCGTTCGATTTAGTGATCCCGTTCAAATGCGCCTAACGCTGTAAACCGTATGCGGTTGTATTTAACATATCATTTGCATATTTTTGACTGCTGCGAAGGGTCTAAAATTTTATAATTTCTGGGTGAAGGCGTCACACTTTAAGACGCCTCACGCTCAAGCGTTGCTCCAATCTCAAATTTGCTGTCTCGCTACTGGTCATTTGCAAAAAATATTTTCCTTCGGGTCACTTTGGCTTCCCCTTTCTGTAAAGCATGTAGGTGAACATTTCTGCCTCGGCAAACCTCCTTGCTTTTACATAAAGAGCTCTCTCTCTCTCTGTCTCTAAAGTCATTTAAACCATTTTGTGCTTGTGGCTGATATGCATTGGGACATTTTTTTTTTCATGAATTTCCTATGCACATTTCTAGCGTTCTGAAGTTTCATAAGTATGTGGCCCAAAACAGACTTTTCTAGTGTACATTTTTATAGGTTTGGCATTTCGAATTTGATCATACTGCGATTTCATAAGACAATGTCACCCGATCCGTCAAGCGAGAGCCGCTTGGCGCTCGAAACTTGACGAAGTTAATAATGACAAAATTGGAGGATGCTTAAGCTTCGCCTTTAAGAGCTGAACGCGATAACATCCAAAGATCCCGGACTGCTTCTCACGCTTCCCAGAAATTGCAGCTTATGCAACCGTAATGTTTACCGGGAAACGCTGGCGGCAAACGCTGTGCACGAAGGCGAGCTTTCTGGTAGAAACGCGGCCTCTTGCGTGGGCCGATCCCGGAGGTAGTGCACTGCCATGTAAGAAAAATACACAATTTCCAGGTTTCTGGTATTGTTTCTCACTTTATACATTTAAGACTGAGAAGTTTGAACATAAAAGGCATGCGCTGCCAGTGTTTTGTTTCATGACACTTGTTTGTGGGCTGTCATTCTCAAAATTCCGAGGAATAACTTTGTCGAGAGCGTAAGACAAGGTATGAGCGACTTGAGTGATATAGTGGTGTGGCAATATAACCCGTATATTCCGTATGTCATATAGCAACGCTTGGCATATACCTAAATATATATGACAATTTTCGCTCACGGGACGCCAACGCCGGTTCCGACGCCGACACCATATTTTCTGCAACACGGGGCCCTGAACGATGTCGCGCTAAAATAATGCCAGTGACTAGTTTCTGACAGCTTGTTGACCTCCCTCGCCTCAAATCCCTGAGAACAATCCTTCTTTGCGGGAAGTTGCAAATTTCGTGGTCAGTAACAAAATGACAAGGGACAAGTCAGTGCAGTATCATTACCGCACCAGGGCAGGTAACATCCTTGTATCCGTGTTTCCTTCCGATGTGTGTTGTTTTTCTTGTGCTAGTTTCTTTCATCAGAAATGCAAGACTAATTACCCCAACAGTCGTTCATTCTACAGGGTCACAGTGTAGTAATAAAGTCGGGATTTGGCAGAGTGAAGCAACATGCTGGCAGATATTCTGAGGAGAGCTGCTCTGATTCAACATATTGGTTTAAGCAAATGCTAGAGGCCGCATGTGCCCAATTTGATTGCCGAGACAATGGTTTTCCTTGGCTGTCGAAACACCACTTTCATAACTACCGAAAATTTCTATTTTCGGCAGTTGCGTTCGGATGTATCGAACACATTTACGTAGGGTAAGGCGGAGCAAAATGACACACGGGGCAAAAGGCGAGATTTTCACTTTGCTGCTGTCTATACCCAAGGCAAAAAAAGTTATTTTTTTTGCGGTTCTTTATTTATGAAAAGGGGGGGGGGGGATAAGTGAACATTCTTTTTGATAAAAAATCACCAGCCCTTCCCCTGTTGGGAAAACGGGGGTAAGCGAAGCTTGTCGTGTGTATCTGACCTTCCTGGGGATTTCTTTCTTTCTCTCTCTCTCTTTCTTTCTTTCTTTCGTTCTCTCTCTTTCTTCATTTCTCTCTCTTTCTCTCTTTATTGCTTTCTCTCTTTCTTTTTGTCCCTGGTATGTGCCATTGCACTTGGACCCTTTGTGCACCACCACCAGGATCGCGCGACTTTGCAGCGTGACACCACCACCATCGCCGACACTTGTGAGCCTATAAAGCTTCGCTTAAAAAGTTCGCGATTGTTCGAAGAGTTCGTGGGGGAAAAAAATGCACGGTTGTCAGTGAGCTCGTGACCCGCCAAAAAGAGGTGGAATTCTGCTCGCAGAAATTTTCGGAGCCGTGCATGAAGGTACTCCCGCGTAAGTTCTGCACCGTAAGTATTTATATTGTTGCTTTGTACCCCCAACTACATCGGCCAAAAGTTTAGTTCTGTAAGTGTCGTGGGTTGAAGGGAAAACAGGCTCTGCTTGCGTTCAGAGCGTGTAGTGTAAAGAGTGGGTTTATGAAGACTGCGTGAGGTGCTCACGGAGTTAATTTCACGTGCTTCTCCTGCGAGAACTGAACTACCTAAGTTTTTTAGACGGCCTCATTTTGCCCCATGCAGCGTCTCACTTTGCCCCGCAGGTTGGGGCAAAGCGAGACATGTCTGACGTTCCTGATTTTCTTCTTACTAAACTTCTGAACAACGGGAACATAGCCATGTTTATGTACCAAATACTTTGTGCCTAAAGGAATGTTCCTGTTGTTTTATTCCTCTTCCTGTTCAATTGAATGAAAATTTTAAAAATATTCAGTATTTGCAAATTTTGGTCGCATTTTGCTCCGCCTTACCCTCGGTTGGGTGACGTCGTGCACTAATCTGAGCTAGCAAAAGATCCCACAACTGCTATCGCTGGAAATGAAAAGTAGAAAGAAACAGACGCTGACGGTGTAAAATAGGCTTGAGAGGGCTCCACATAAATGCTACTAGAGCTGTTGAGCTCGCTCCTGAGCGCAGAAGTAAACAGTGTCTTTATTGTTTGTTATTTGCTTTGTTTGCAGTTCTCCAAGTAAACAGCTTGGATAATCCTAGTCTTATGTAAATTAGGCGAACAGATGAGAACTCTGTCATAGTTTTGAATGAAGAAATAATGCAGTGTACAGAGAAATTAACGCAAGTGTGTGTAAATAAGCAGTCTTCATGTATGCAGTTGTCATGGTATACTTTGCGATGTGTTTGGCCAAATCGCACTTTAGCTTCTCTCTCTTCTTGTAACCCCTAACCTGTCCTTTGTTGTGCCTTAAGCAGCGCGTCCAGGCACAATGTTTCACCAACTCGCCTCCGTAACAGCATTATACCACTGGACATTTTTATATAATTGCATTTCTTCTAAGACATTCATTTACCTCGGTGTATTCGGTCTCGGCAGTGAAGACATTTCTAGTCTTGAAGCTGCTCGTGGCTAGTTTCCTACCCGGCTTTCTTTCTAACAAGCAGTATGTATAAATAAACCTAAACAAAAAAAAGAGAAAAAAGGCAATACCGGACGTTTCGCGCAGAGCCGACCGAACACACCACTGCCCCTGGAACGCGCTGACGAAGAGAAGCCTTCAAGCAGTAGCACTGGTGACAAGGGCACAGAAACGACAACGACGGAGCATACAGCCATGGATAGCCAACACGGAGTCGACAAAAAGGCTGGCAGGGGTGGCGATTCTGCTAAGAGCCCCGCGAGCAGTCGGGGCTCGAGCAAGTCGCGCTTGGCAGCCTCGAGCCCAAACCCTGAAACCGAAGTGAAGCCCGCCGAGCGGACGCTGTACCCGCGGTTGGAATGCGGTCGTCGTCGAAGACGCTGCCGTCAAAGGGCACCTCGCAGTAGTAGTCGCCAACCGCTCATTTCTCCGGAAATGCTGGGTGCACCGTTATCGACTTCGACCTACCGCTGCTTACTTCTACCGCCCGGCAAGACCGTGTCTTCGGTGATTTCTCAGAGGAGCCCACTGTTTCACGTGTACGGCTCAGTGACGGCGCCTACTGCAACAGCGGGGCAAGTGAAAAGTGACTCGGCGTGGCCGAAGAAATTGATGCTTGGTGGTGCGAACGTGACAAACAAAGGGCCGGTGTCGCCGCGTTCTCCGGCTCCCGAAGCAGCAACGACCATCACGCCAACGTCTTTCCGCAAGTCGCCCAGCGGCAAGGCTGCTGAGAGGCCTACTACCCCGTCGTTGTACGTTCTACGATCGCGGTCCAGCCTCAGTCAGGACAACAACGTGGAATGTGGTGAGTGTTTCGTTTCATTGCGTACTTCTCGCTGCGTACTTACATGGTCAATGAATGGCCGCAGCATTGCGCGATCAGGATGCTTTTTTTCTGACCGATGTTCCCAAGGTATTTAAAGCGAAGCCTTGTTTGCGATTCCTCCTGCACCTCTATTGCCGACCGTGGCTGCCGCCTGCTGCTGCTGCTCGTGCGTTCTCGTGGAATACCTCACACTTGGCTGCGGTACAGAAGCGCCATCTAGGAGCGATGGCTCACACCGCCCGCAGCAGTGGAAGTTGGCCTCCGCATGCGGGACCTTGGCCTCGGGTGAAGAGGGCGAGGGTGCTGGGGCGCGGAAAGCCGCGATGAGAAGGGAGAAAGGGCACCTGACGAGATGGCCTCACATTGCGCATGCGTTTCGCCACCTGGCACCCACGTGGACGGGTGCATCTGGCACTCCAAGGCAAGGTCGGGTACCCCAAACAAATGGCGGAGAAAGGCAGCTTACCGCTACAACGCTGGTTACGATCAAATCTACATTTCATTACAGAGGTCCTCGTTCGGGGCATCCTTGAGCCAGATGAGAAGGTGCGCGTGAGCACTGCCTCGTAAACTTCGCTATATATAGATTCCAACAGGTTACGTTGTATCTGCTGGATTTCTTTCTTCCCAAGTTTAAGAGCAAAATGAGCGCTTACAACCCTTCTTGCGGGAGCAAATAACTTTTCCCTTAATTGCAGTTGAATTAGCGAGTTTCTTTACAGCGTGGTGGGCTTTGGCAATTGTATGTCCTTGTCGATGACCTTCCGTCACTCCCTAGAACTTGACGCCGTCTTAAATGCAACAAGGTTGGAACATGATCGAGACTGTCTACATGTTTCACGTACATTTATATAGAAATACTGTGGCGGAGCAAGAGTTCAAATTTTGTCGTGAACTTGTAGTTACTATTGCAGTAGCAATTGTACGGGCATTCCCGATGTGTGTGTTATCTTTGGTGCGCCGGCGCATGCGTGGCCTGCTCGGCCTGCGCACCGTCTGTTCACGTGATCTGCTCCAGGTGCTGAGAAAGCATGCGAAATGATGTAAAGTTGGACGAGTTGGCACGGTAGCATATTTATAGCTTATACCGCGAAGGGAAACCGACGGAAGACTAGAAGCAGACAGGTCGGAAGGTACACCTGTAAACAGGAATTCGAAAGCATGCGAATTCGAACCGAGAAGGCTAGTGTCTTGATGCGCACCATCTTCCTACGTGCCAAGCATATTGCGCCAGTGTTGCAGGCCAGCTGATCTGCATAGTTTTCGAGGGGCATATTTGAAATAGTGAAAAGAGCGGCCGCAGGGAACACCGGCGTACTCCAGCGCTTGCTGTGAATGAGTGAAATCTCTTCATGAAAGTGTCACGGTGCTTGACACAAAGCGTGTACAGTTAGTGCCCGAATACTTGCTGCAATCGCGTGCCTTAAAACTACGTGCTCGTGTAATTGTCTATCACTTGAAATTTGACAAATTACACAATCTCCAACCCCCCAACAAGTTTTACTAGAAATTAATTAAACTTTTCAGGGTCATTCTCACTCCTTCATCAGGGGTGGCATCGGAAAGGTGTAGCAACTTTTTATACGTTTGGTCGACGGTCTTGGCGGCTTCCCATGATGAAGGAACCGGAATGACCCCGAAACGTTGGGTTAAAATTCTAATGAACATTGCTAGTTAGTGATCGCTTAATTTTGTATCTTCAAGTGTTCCACAATGAGAGAGAGAGAGAGAGAGAGTGTGTGTGTGTGTGTGGAAAGCTTTATCGAAGAAGAAAGAAAATAACAGGAAGGAAAAAATCTGCCGAAGGGTTGGGCCCTTGGTCCTGAGCTCCACTGGCGCGGAGTGCTCGCCGAGCCTTATTTAGAACAGATGTTTGCCCCTCCAGATGCAAAGTGATTCCAGTCGAATGTTCGCCTTCGAGTCTAAGCATTTGCTAACCGTTGTAAATTTTGCGTCTTTTGGCCGAAACTACCAGTTTTTTTGTGGTTTTTAAGAAAGCAGTGGAGGTCATGACGCATTGATTAATTATTGAAAGGAATGCAGTTTACTATTTCAGCGCCACATCCACTGCGGTTAGTATGTGCCGTTCAGAAGTGACAGAATTCTATTTCTAGCCTCTCTCATCTCGTGAGCACCTTCCTAGTACTTATTCAACATTCACGCGCAAAGACATCAGCGTCGTAAGCGTGCGCTTGACTTACATAATAAGAGGCTGCTTTTCGGGGAAATCGCGGAGGAAATGCTAGCTGCGACAAGAACCACAGCTCAACATGTTGACCGAGAAAGACGTTAGCCTTCTGCACAAGCACAGCTAATCCCCTTGAGTAAGAGCTTAAGCGCATCGGTTGATGGGTGTTGTGCAGGATCGCCAATAATATGAGTGTACAGACTTGTTTCATGCCTTTTTCTTCAATTTTCTTGTGCCTCCGACGATAGCGTATATCTGTTTGTTTTCTTTTTTTATCTTGCTGCCAGTTGCGGCCACCCACAGAGTTAGCACGACTTGTTGACTTGGCTGTTGCGAAGACACAACGGTTTCAAATCCCGCGGCGCGTTAATGACATTTTGATTGGAGCGCTATGTGAAAAGCACTCTTGTTCTTGTGGATTAAGTCTCAAGTGCATTCTCTTTGAATGATCAGTAATCATCAGGAGCCTTTGGTGAGAAGTAAATGGTGAGAAGTAATCCCAAACTCTTTGACGTAAGACACTGTCGGTCATTGTTGTTCCAGATGCTGTCACAATCAGTAAAACGCGTTTATAGTATAAAGTGTCACTACATTTTTATGAAAATATTCAGGCGTACAGTTATCGAGAGCTTTACTCACATACATTATATCTTTTATTTCGCTTTAGAGCCGCATGTTTAATATGAATTTATGGAAAAATAATTGCACCAATCTGAATATATTTGGGAATGTATCAAGAAAAATATCTCGTCTCAGTGTGACACAGTGTGCGATACGTGAAGTCCGGTCGTAGAATTCAGGGAAATAACGCCTGCAACGCAGTAGACCAACATTTTGCTATGAGAGGCGCGTCACAATGAAAGGCACCAGATACATATGTAGTTCACCATACTCTCCAAGCCAATTGTGGCGATTTCGCTGCGTGAGACTTCTAATCTGCTAAATCGTGCTGTGAAGCTTAAACGAGAGAAATCCCGATCCTGATGCCATCCATAGTTGTCCGACGACGACATCTGAGAGCATCGCTATCTTTCATTAGGAAAACTAAGCTTTATGTGCAGCTTCAACTCCGCAGTATAGTAAGCTCGTTAACAAGGTGCCTTAAAATGCCAAACGGTTTTCTTCGCAACTGTAACGGCGTTAAGTGGGAGAAAATCAGTATACGGAAGAATATTCTCGCGCGAAATACTTCATTCGCATTTTTGCGGCAAAGAGAGGCTGTCGGCATTTATACCAAATCTTATGCCTTTTTTTTTTAGCAGCGGAGCTGCTTATTCTCTTGGTTAGGGCCGCGTAGTGCGAACAAAAAGCTGCGCTTGGCGATAACGTCACGTGCGTCGCCTAGCAACGCCTCGCACAGCTAGAGCGAGGCGTTGCTAGGCGACGCACGTGACGTCATCGCTTGGTGAGGTTACCACCCTCTTCCAGGTTACCCTCGCTGCAGCGCGAGGCACGGCCGACGTATCCGGCGTTCATCGGCGTGCCCCGGCTGCTGCCGGCGTCGAGATGCGACATGCTGTATTTCGCGCCGGCCTCGTGACCCAAAATATGGACCGCATACGTGTCTCGCCGAGCAAGATGGGCTGGTGGATAGCCGTGATTATGGAAGGCTCAAAAACCGACCCCTCTATCTCGACGCCGGCTGCAGCTGGGGCACGCCTACGAACGCCGGATACGTCGGCCACGCCTCGCGTTGGTCTATAGAGTGCTGCGCTTTCGCTGGCGTGGCGTCCCCGATCCGAGCCAAGGCTCGTGCGTCAATGCTACGTCGGACTATAAAGTTGCCTTGAAAAGACTGCGCGCCGACCCCGAGTACCGTCCCGCTACTCGGGGTCGGCTAAGTTTGGCTAAGAGCCAGCCAAGCCAAAAATAAGTTAAGCGAAGTTAAGCAAAGGAAAGCAAAGTTAAAGCTAGGGAGGGTCACCAGTTTCGCAGTTTGCCCAGTCTACGCACGACTTAGTGTGAAGCTGCCTTGATTTTTTTCGTTATTAATTTCGTAGAATTGATTATTTGAATTGATTTCTCTGGTTATTCCTCCTGTTTTCGGGCTCCGCGGATAGAATTTCTCGGTTGATATATTGTAGAGAGGAATGAGGAATAGACGGAAAGACAGGGAGGTTCTCAGACCGGCTGTCAGAGCGCCGTAGGGAGGGGGAGATGGCTGCCACGGAGTTGGAGCTAGCGGATGGAAATTCGGTCACCGCGGGACAGGTAAAGGCGTCGGTGTCTTCGGACCTCGCTGGTTGGTCGCAGAGGCGTTAACGTCACCCCAGAGGTTGATGGATGGCTGGAAAAACTTTATTACTTATTCGAGGGAGGGGAAAAGGAGAATGAAATAATGGGTAGGGTGGGAGGGAGTGGTTGAACCCCGTGGATCGGTGCAACCTCGACCCAGATTGCTGGTGCATTGATTGCGGCTTAAAGGGAACAGAAGTTGGAAAAGCGATGCGAGAATAGGCGTCAACGGGAAACCGCCATGACTGCTCAGAAGCCGGAAGAAATGTTCCGTCCATGACTTTCGCACATAATTCGGTTTATTCAGAAGGTTGCTTGCTTACTTGTTGGGTCATCTCTGATGGTTCCGGCGCAATTTTTAAAAGAACTCTTATAGAGTATATTCCGCGATTGGGCCAGTCGAAGTGTAACAGTTGAATACTTGATCTAGTGGACATTAAATCCGCAGTGATTGCCAGTGTCGAGGTGGCTAGCTGAAATTATTTCCTCATTGCTATTTCAGTTATTAAACTCAGGGCACATGTTATAATTTATTGAAGCCGAACAATACTGTTGCATTGCCTGTTTAGAAGAAATATTATGACGGGTGCCACATTCGCAATAACCATTTACGAAAACTTTTCAAAAGGAATTTGGCGTTATACAGCTGCGATCAACCAGAACTGCTTGACGTACGCCTTCTGGAAACTGTGAACCGGAACGCTAACGTATGACGCCGCACACTTTAAAACCAACAATTTTGATAGCTGTACTTGCGTTGAGCGTCGGCGTAACCGAGCGAACGAAAGAGAATGAAAGATGGCGAGAGCGCAAAGAGTGCGAGGGGGATAGCGGAGGAGGCGAGTATGGCGAATGGATGAGGGGGAAATCGGAGTGCCCGCGCAAGACCGGTTCTGTGGAGGCGATCGCTACAAGATGCCGCTAGAGTAGCGCGCGTCGTCTGTTCACCGATGACGCCATTGATAAGGCAAGCCGTGAGCGCGTCCTTCCTTGCTGCATGCTGTATATAAAAACAAAGTGCTGCATGAGCGGAGGTCTGTCTGTCTGTGGCTGTTGCTGTGAATCGCGCCTACACGTTCCCCACTCGCTGCCTCTCGCGATCTCCCGATTAGCGACGCAGTCGCGCCACACTTGGCTCCGTTTGCAACGTGCCGCACGAGACAGATTGTCCGGGCCAGCCAATGTACTGAGAAATGCAAACACGTATAGAGCAGCACTCAAATTTCGCATTAGGGAGTATTGTAATCGTAGAGGAACATTTCCTGCTAAAAAAAAAAGGATGACTGCGTTACTGCTCGGCTGCGATTTGGTAATAGCAGGGTCCACCGTTAAGTGAATATTGAAAGTTATTGCTGCGCGTTTTAATTAACCATATTCTGGGTTTTTCTACGAGTGTCTGAGCACGTTCAAATAACATTTTGGCGGCCGGTCTCTGGCGCACTCTAAAAACCTGTGAGATATGTGTGTGTGTGGGCCCGTATTCACAAAGAGCTTTTACGCTACAATTGTTCGTAAAATAACAAGGCAGCCACTGCTAATGGTGGACATGGCATTAGCAAAGGCGACACGGAAATTTCCAAGACCACTTACGAAGAAAATGTTTTATGAATGCGGCACCTTTTTATCAAGGAAATGGCAGTCGCAGGGCGAGGGTGTCGAATAGCGGCCATGTTCCCTCGATATTTTATGCGTCAGTTTAGGCGTGATTACTACTGGGCTTCCCTAGGCCTGCGATCGTGCTAAACCTTTTGAACCTCGCATTAAATAAGCTCTCTGCGCACATACACCGATGACTCCCTTGGCGCAGAAATTTCTCCTGTACTCGCAGTATTCTTCTTTTTTTCATAAGAATGCACATATGTAGCTACACGCCTGCAGGTCTAGTGTGCTCTTCACTGGGCCCATTGTGGAAGATGCTTAGATTATTGATAACTTTCTTTCATGCTGTCTCTCCGAGTTTTTCTTAAAGAGAACGCACATTTGAAAAGCGCTGTCTGCCTGGCGCGGAAAAATGCTTTTCAGCCACGGCATTCACCTGTATTTACCATGATGGCTGCTTTTTGCATTTACCATGCGAAATGCTGCCAGAACTTGGAAATCCGTGCGTATCATCGCACAACTTCAAACACTGGTCCTAACAAAATATTTCCCCGGCTGAATAATTAGATTCTGTGTCGGGCACACTTTTACGCCGCTAACAATGAATGTCTCGATTAATGCATTAGTTTGTTTACTAGTATAACCGAACATGAAGCACTGGACTCGCTGCCTTGTCATAACTAGCTTACCTTGACCGACACAACTAATTATTCATCCTGGTAAGGCTAACTTCTGCCTGCCATATAGAGAGTGTGCGTCGGATCGATGTCGTGTGGAAATTTTATATTCTTAGTACATAGATGTTGCGTTCACGTAAAAAAAAAAGAAATCGGACGATAGTCATGACAGCTTTATCTGCACTGACCAAGTACAGCAAACATCGTCAGTGTTCTTCGAGTAGAAGATTAAAATAAAACAACTGTTTTACAATAGTAAACTCAAAATTCCCGATCACCAGAGTTTATTACTGACTCCTTCAGTTAGTGGCCTGCAAGTTCTGGGTTATGATTATCATGTTTCATTGTAAATATAAATGGGTACTCTGTGCCTAGGAACTTAAATTTTTTCGGTGTTTCTGGTTCTGCCTCGTTTCATTGGTCACAGACGTACCAAACAGCATAAACTACATTGACCCTTCATTGATGGCACATAAAAAATACCGGAAATTATTGTTGATTTCCTATCTAAATGTGCAAAAAATCGAGAATAAGCATAACCAACAAAAAAAATATTTTGCGGACGCTTTTTCAGCGGGAGAAAGGAAAACAAGAGCCATAATATTCGAATTGGGCTTCACCCCAAGCCACCTACGGCTTCGTTTGGAATTTGTACCGAGAGCTTTCGTCATATTTGAACGATAGGCATACATTTTATTTGGTTTCCGTCACATTTGTGACACCACTGCAGCTCCATATCTTGCATCGGTATGTCTCCTCTGACCGTTTGTTTGTTTGTATGGTTGGTTGTTTGCCTCCAAGAGTGACTCATCCTCCGACCATTCTTTGAAAAGAAAGTGGCTCACGTGCCATACTTCTTCCTCGTCCTGTATTTCTGCTCTAAACCAACAAATTACAATTGCTGCCTGCCATTCAGTGTTGGCCGATGACACTGAGCCAGCAACTTCGTGCTTAATACCGAAAATGGGCAAGCAAATAAAATTTCTATTATTTTGCACGTAGGCAACACTCTTCAATAAGGTATTAATTATGTATTACTGAATTATTAATTATCATAATTGTTGCTTGTCTAAATGCTTACATTTTCGTGGCTTTTACGCTACGGAATTTAAATATCGATTTGATGTTTCCCATTTCCTTCTGAATGTTTTCTTGAAATTTTCTTTTTGTTTCTAGTACGAAGGTGCGCAATATTGAGCTACTCTGAAAAAATAAATGTGTTTATAGGTCAAATTTATAACTTCCCGCTCTGTGCAACGCACTGAAAGTTCTTTTCCGTACCATACCAGAGTTTTAGTTGAACACCAGCTTTAATTTTTTTTACACAACCTCAAGCCAGTGGCACTTTCCCATAAAGCAGCGAAACATTTATTTGCATTTACCTCTCTTTAATGATAACTGCTTTGTTCTCCGCGTTTTACAACTGCTCAAATGCCCACGATTGTCCGCGATTGATTCTCAAACTAAAATCTGTACTAGGTTCATGCTTGCTCCTTGAACTGCTTTGCTGCCTCTTTTACGAGGATACTGGCGGAAAAGCCTTCGCTGAGTGCCATAAGCCTCTGCACGCCATCTCAAGTGACAATTTCAGCGCCAACCGTTTATGTACAACAGCTCAAATTTTTTTCCAAGTGTCGACAAAGAGATCTGTATGTACGCATCGTCACGTTTCCTTAAAGGAAACAGGGTGTTTATATCCGTTGTGATTATTTTTGTGGCGCATATGCGTATTCTGAATGTTTCCAAACATGCAGTAGTAATTTACTGTACGACACGTAGCATTCTTTAGATATCGCAACATGAAGTACTTCAGCGCCTAATTGAAGTACTTAGGCACTTAATTGAAGTACATGAAGTACTTAAGTGCCTAATTTTAAGTACCAAAGCGTTCGTTTCGTTTTAAACTGGTTTTATGGCGCTTGCAAATTACACGCATACGTCATCTACCTGACATATATCTTCTTAAGCCAAGGCAAAAAATATTTGCATTGCTTAGTCGCAAATGAGACTGCATTCGAGAGAGCGAGTGCTCTAAGTCCATTGGAGTAATGCAATTTCCTTTCTGCTCTCGCTTCTAATACGAGAGTAGTGACAAAAGCCTCCGCTCAAGTGCTTTCCGTGTAGGAGAGTGAACTTGTTCTGCCATTTGACGGCAGCATTCCTGCTCTGTTCGACCTCTGGAAGGCGTCGGCTCTCGACGGAGTATTCTTGGAATATTTTTTTAGCTCTGAGGTTCGCCTTCGGGAGTGTATTACAAGGCTGTCTCATGCATTGCATGATTCACCATTACCGCTTTCGGCGCTCGTGTATAGTCTTTTATGTCAAGACGCCATTTCGTTGGTGGTTCGATCTGCAAGAGGAAAGGTCCTAGTTATAATGATTGTCGCGGTCCCGTTTAGTTTCATAGTTGATGTTACGTTCCATTAAGGGGCTAATTTCAGCACAGGCAGCCCGAGGTAATGATGAAATTTTCTTACGTGCTCTAGTGCTCCATTTCGCTATGTCTAGACAAGTCGGCACAGCCAGTTGGCAATTATGTATGCTAAGTCAAGAGTTTCGTATTCGCTATGTCTAACCAAACTAGTACATGCGTTTGGCAGCCGTGTAATGAAAAAATATGGCGGACTGAAGTGCCGATGTCTTTTCTAACCGAGCCGGTTCTAATGCAGTCAAACCGTATCCAGCAAGGCACGACAGTGCTTGCCAATAGCATCTCGCTATGGCCACAATGCGTAAAAGAAAGATCATTATAATGAAGATTCTTCGTGCGACGTTCTCATGACATGAAATGTTCCTTCTACCTTTTTTTTTCATGGTTACCTACCTTACATTGCCCAGAAAAGAAGCCTTTTGCAGCCTTATTCATTCATCTTGAAGTAATATTGTATTGTAGAAGCATGGCTAACCCAGACTATGAATGATTCTGAATACTTGTCATCTTGTTTCTGATTTTGACGTTTTCCGCGCAGAAAGGGCTTCTAATTTAAAAAAAAGTACCCCTTGCTTTGCAAATGATTTGGCTATGTTGTAACTTATCTTTCCCGCATGTGCTTCTTGGTGTATGTTACAAACACACAACTCGCTCTTTTTCTCAATGACCTCCGTTCTTATTTTGACCCTAATATATCTGTATCGATCCATTTTTTTCCTGGACTACAAGGAGGCAGTCGGTAAGGTTTCGCACACAAGGCTCCTGCACAAGCTTTCACACCTGAACTTGCGCCTGAATGTAAATTCCTAACTGGATTCGAGTTCATCTAACCGGCCATCAGCAATTTGTTACCCCTATTTCACACTCATCTACTCAATCACCTGCAATTTCCGGCATGCCGTAACGTTTAGTCCTTGGACCTCTTCTTTTCCTTTTTTTTTTAATTATACGACTTTGCCTAGAACGCCTCATCTAACATCAGTCTATTTGCAGATTATTGGTCACGTGTGATGTAGCCGCTGTCTATTTGCAGATTGCGTAGTGTATCGAGCCACACGCAAAGAAAAAACATTTTTCAAATGTCCCTGCTGTCCGGGATGAGCTTCTTCGTACAGAGAAAAGCGACTGGTTAATGCCACTGAACATCAGTAAGACCTGTTTATTTCCTTTCATCGTCGGAGCTCAACTACAGTGTTTCTTTGTGCTTCTAAAAAAAAAGCAGGCAGATTGAACTCCAGTTGACATCTGCGTAAAACGAAGCATTCTTGGCCTGAGTGGCTCAGGAACCATGTGTGTGTGTGCGTATGAAATGCGGTCTTCGAGGTATAAATATTAGTATAGCATGCTGCTTCAGCATGCTATACGATGAAATGTTTTTCGTTGCATTGAAATGTACACAAGCTGCATATTTACATGCAGTACGTCACAAATATCTGTATTGTTTGATTACATTTTCAGTGGTGATACACAGTATCGTGCTGCACTCCTCGTATTTCTGATGCGTTGGCTTCTAGTGCAACTGCGGATCGAAGCACGCCAAGAATCTCAACGCGCTGACTTGCCCGCAAGCAAGTGTGTTCTATGCCGCTTGTCGACACGTGCGTGCGAGCAGCAATGGTTTCACTATCAGACTGCTGTGCTAGAGATCCTGTGTTCGAACTCTGACATCGGGCAGTTTTATTGTTGTGTATTTAATTATTTATAACGCCGTACTTTGCTGAAAATGATGCGTTCACAAAGCCCTTTGAAGCGAAAAGGATGAAGCTTAGGTAAATCCATGTACTAAGCCTCATTGCGATGCTGACTGAATCGCCCTGCTTGCAGCTGCCGTAGACACAGGCGCCACAGTTCTCTCTATTAATTATTTATGAAGCTCTGTATGCTTCTACAGCAATAATGAGGGGGTGTTAGTCATTGTAACAAGGCTCTATAGCAGATATACATTAAAGGTAATACATAGCCTACGCTCGAACCTCCAGGCACGATAAGGAAGAAATAGAACAGTTTTATGAAGATGCTGAATTGGCAATGAGAAAGGTGCAGACTCAGTATACTGTATATAGTCGGGTACAACTTAAGAAGACAGGAGAGGCTCCGCCCAGATGACCGAAGCGTCGCAGCCGATTTCCTCCGCGGCTAAAGAAATAGTCCCGCTGACGCGACTCGCCCCGGCTTGAAGCGCGAGCTGCCATGTTCTCCTTCAGCGGGGACACCGGCCATCCGGCTCATGACGCGAGTCTTTAGTGCGCGCCGTTTGGTGGAGGCTCGTATGCATCCGCCTTTGAGGTAGCAAATGCGGCTGTCTTCTAAAGTTGTACCCGATTATAGTCATGGGCAACCTCAATGCGAAAGTGGGGGAAAAGCAGCCTGGTGAGCAAGCAATTGGCAACTACGGCATCGATTCTAGGAACACTAGAGGAGAAATGTTGGTAGCATTCGCGGAAAGGAATAGGCTCCGAATAATCAATACCTTCTTCAGGAAGCGCAGAAACAGGAAGTGGACCTGGAAAAGTCCTAATGGAGAAACAAGGAATGAAATAGATTTCATACTCTGTGCCCATCCCAGCATAGTGCAGGATCTAGAAGTGTTAGTAGGGTAACGTGCAGTGACCATAGGTTAGTGAGGTCTAGGATTTCAATCAATTTGAAGAGATAAAGAATAAAATAGTCAAGAAGAAACAGGCCAACCTAGACGCAGTAAGGGTAAAAGCAGACCAATTCAGGCTGGTGCTCGCAAACAAATATGCAGCTTTAGAACAGGAAGATGAAGATAACAGAGGTAATGAATGAAATCGTAACTGGGGTTAAGAAGGGTAAAAAAAAGGACACCAGCCACTAAAACAATACAAGACACTTCGGCTACCCTGACGGGAGCCTTGGTTGCAATGTAATCAAGAACGTGCGATGCAAGGTTTATACGGTTTAAAATATGACGTAAGCAGCGTGTGTAGATGGGGGGAAGGGTTCCGTCATTCCGGTTGATTGAGCTATCTGTCGTTTGGATGAGAAGGGATTCCAAGTACTGTCTTGTTGTCAAATTTCTTTCCTTTTCTGATATCTTGCCGTTATCTCAATCAATCCTGGGGCCCCATTCACCTGCATCTCTCTGCCAATGTGTTTGATGCGGATTTTTTCTCGTTTACATCGTTGATACGTTGCTTAAACTGCTGTTCAAAAATGCCGGTCTCGCCGATATATACGCAGTCGCAGTCTTCACATAGAATACGGTAGACGATGACAGGAAGCTTTATCTTTGGAAGCCTGTCTTTCACGTTTACCAGCCGATAGCGTAATTTTTGGCATGACACGTGAGCTACCTAGACGTCATAGGCACGTAGAACGCGGACCGAACTCTCGCTCACATCGGGCACGGACGTATGGTGGCGCGGTGTGAGCGAGGGTTTAGCCCGCGTGCTATGTGGCTTTGGCGTCCAGGTAGCTCACGTGCCATCCAAAAAATCAAGCCATCCGCTGGTAAACCTGAAAGACAAGCTTCCAAAGATAAAGTTTCGAAGTAGTGGTGAACAGGAGCTAGTTTTGTGCGCTGGCGCCAAGACAGATGGAAGTAGAGATGACGTCACATCATGACGCAGAGACAGTGAAGGTGGAGCTTAGTCCTGATCACTCGGCGAACGATTTGAGGAGAAATAGGATGGCTAGGGGGGAGGGTAACTCGTAACCGTCCGTAGCTCTGTTATTATGAGACGATTCACTTAAATTTTCACGCAGATATTTAGTGTAGCTGCACCCTGCGCGCCTACGAAATTTGTCCAATTAGTTTCACGGACTCCTTACAAACTACCTCACAACAGAGGTCGACAGTGTTTGGGTGCATAAGTGCGAACATCACTTGCGACTTATCAAGTGGTCTAACCATGTGATTCACATCGCAAATTCCGCTAACCTTGCGCTTTGCTAACATTCCTCTTTAATGTTACCTGCGTATACAGATGTCATCTAAACAAAACTGAAACACCCTTGCGATATCTTTGATCCCCGACAAGTAAGCTTAAACAGCGTAACTGCGTCAGTCCGGAACAGTGCGACCCGATTTATGCTCGACAAGTACATTTTCTCTGGCCGTCAAACTCTGCTTCACCTACCTACCCATGATTCATGACGTAGAATAACTCATCCCTGCTCGTGTGATATATTTCTTTATTCCTACAGACAGCTGGCAACGAACTCGTAAATCCCGCTCACCACTTCTCTCGTTTTAGCCATCCCCTACCACCACCACCCCCTCCGCACAAAAAAAAAAAAAAGAAAGAAAGAACCGGAGTGCCTACCAAATGAAAAATTCTTATCGATTTGAAAAAAAAAGCACTCGTCCAAACTATTCTCTCAGTGTAGGAAGCAATTATGGGACTTCTTAAGCTTCATGCTGTCGAGTGGTCCCTTGGGCAGACTTCATGCAGAGTGGCAAATCACCTGCTTTTATTGGATTTTAATATTTATATTAAGTACAAAATCCCAGGGAGCTCCATACAATGAAAACGGTGGGTGAGGAACACCGGCCCATCCTTAGCGAATAAATAGAGCGTCACAGCCAGCACACTGAAGGCTGGGACGTCGTCGTGAAGGAAAAACCAATCACCCGCACTCCACAATTTCTGTGTTTTGTTCAGATCTTTGGGAATTCCGTCAATACCGCCGAGTAAAATCGCTGAATAATAGTCTGCTCAGGACGAACGAATTCTCGCTGCACATTTCTACCTACGCTGAAGTAACTGCAGAAAGTCCTTTAGTGGGACTTGTCAGACAGTCACTTCATCTTGCACACGTACGTATGTGACGTATCGGTACGCATGTAGTACCATCTACCGTATATATATATATATATATATATATAGTATATCTACCGCATGCATGTAGATTTTTTTAAATCGTGCTGCGTGATAGCTGGGACACCCTATATATATATATATATATATATATATATATATATATATACCTGCCATACGATACCATGTACACCTATGGAGAGCAGCGTGTCACACGTTAGACAGACGGACGGACAGATTTCCGAGGGAAGTAGCCCTAGATTGCTTACTCATGACGACGATGAATATCGTCTTCCCGCAAGCGCAGTTGCCGCTTTTTTTTCGCTCTTACTTTACACGGCATCTTCAATTGTCTAAAAACTTGTGTGGCTTCTGGGTATAGCACCACAGCGCCATCTTTTGTCGCCCATGATAAGATTTGAAATAAAGCTTGGGCAGACTTCGAAGTGATTTTTCAAATCCTCGCCCAAAATAAACAAGTCTTTTTGTTTGTTCTTTTTTCGCTGTGTGAGCATGTGGGGAAGAAACTTGGTTACAGCGCGTCCAATTTCCTTGCCCACGCTCAAAATCCACTGAAAAAAAAAAGCTCTAATTCATACTATCAGCTTCTGAAATGTTGTCATTACTATAGCCACGACTGTTGTAGCTGAACTTTTTCGGCAATCTCGTAATTACGACTGGTTGAAAGTTGGCAGAAATTCGAATAGTCTCCAAGTCTAATAACCACACCGGAATCCGCCCGAAACCATTGAAAAACTCGTGTGCAACCGAGTGCTTCCGATGTAAGCGTCTGTTGCAGCTTTTCAGATATTTCTGTGGTTGTCTTTCCGAGCAGGAATCAAATTCTCACGGAGATTCGCTTTCTGTTACCAACAGGGCATCGCAATTTCGCAATAGTCGCGTGACAACACTTGAAACAATTGGCACGACAAAGCCGTGAGATTATGTACGGGTGCGTCGGCTTTGCTACTGCGTGGCGAAGTGTCCACCTACACCAACCCATCGGAAGAAGAGATGAATACAATTACGAAGAGCTCCATGGAGCCTCCCATTGTTTGTCGTGGGCTGGCCCGTAATACACTATCTTTGAGCGCTTTTTTTCTTTTTTCTGCTGACATGTAGAGATTGCAACGTAATTCCTCCTGAAATCATCGAAATCACCGGCCTATCGCGTTTCGAGACTGAATTAAATATGAATCCTGAGTTCTACGCGTCAAAACCACCATTTGATTATGAGGCACGGTGTAGTGAGGGGACTCCGGATTAATTTTGAGCACCAGGGGATCTTTAACGTGCACCCAATGTACAGCTAGGACACAGCAACAATAGACAGTTTTAGAATAGCGTTTTTCGGCTTACGTACGTTAAACGTAAGCACGTTTGCGGGACCTTACGGTGCGCGATCATTTCAAGACTTTTAGTTTACCGTACGTGAACGCAAACGTAAGGAAGACGCTATAAAACAGGGCGCCGTCTGGTGCCTCGTGCTAAACGTATCCAAGCCAAGACAATCCATTAGCAGCCATCCTGTTGTCGCTATGCGGACGCGTCTCGTTAGGCCTACTGGCGCCGGAATCGCCGAACGGTCTCGGAAATTGGACGCGCTATGCGCTCATAACTAACGTTTCAGGTCAGTTTAGAGAAAGTGAAAGCCCATTTTAATAGTTATTGGCCCTGAACATAAGTGAGAGCGTAGCTATCACGTGAATTGACGCTGAAGCGGGAACCGTTGGTGCCGCCATGTTCGACAACGCTATTTCTTAGCGTCCGTATACATTACGAGCGTTAAACTGTCCAAATAACGTACGTTATTAAATATTTTGCGTTCTCGGGGATATATGCCTCGCATGGCCGAGTTTCAATAGATGCGACTCTCGGCAAGCGGCGCCGCTGTTCTTTCTGTGTTGCAAGGAAGCCGATATTGCGATCGCAGATGTTTGTGCTGGGGCTTCTATGTAGAAATGCAGTGCTTGAAAAAAGGGACTCTTGGCTCAGTGGTATAAAGTGTAAGAAGGGAACATGGTGCATGATTTGTGTTTATAATGCCCACATTTGTGTTTTGAAAGGCCCATTCTGAAAAGACTGGACCCTTCTTAGTTGGAGGTATATTGGTTTCCACTGATGCGCGTTCAACATATGAGGATTTCGAGAAAAAAAAAAGCGCTGGTTTATGTCTTCGGTCTTTCTTAGTAAAGACCAGACTACACGTTCGCGTCCTGGCGCGCGGAAGTTCGTGCCCACGCGCCTCACGAATACGCAGATGTTAGGCGTCACATGGAGACGTTGCGGGCGCGAGCCCTCGCGCTCCGGCAGGCGTACGTGTAGTTTGGACACGCACGCAGAAGTGCGCGTCCGCCCACAAAACAACAACTTTATGAAGCCAAGTAAAGCATAGGAAAAGTAGCGGTGTGTTTCATAGAAATGACACCTAAATATGAACGCTCTCGCAAATATTTCTACAAGCTTCATATCTTAATTAAGAGGAAGCTATAGTTTGGGGACTTCTATCTAAACACATGGGAAAGGAGAAATTGATTTTCTCGCCAACCAGTGCACCAAATTTGATCAGGTTTGTTGCCTTTAAAAGCAAATGTCAAAATCTAGGAACAGTCTGTTGCGAATTTCAGATTTAGGTTATCAATTTTTATTAAATATTTGCAAAAATCGCAAACTTTCAGGAAACAATACTGCCAAGCCTAAAGCTCTGTAACTCCGCGATGAAAAAAGATATCACGATTCTGTAAATTGCACCTAATAGTACATCTAAAGCGGACAAAATTGATATATGAACATGGCTTTTGAATAAACCACTAAAATATGAGTAGAATTTTCCAAACCCCTTGTAAAGAATGCAACAAATTCAGGTAAGCTTAAATTCATGTCAAGCTTGCCCGCTTTGGATGCTTCAACTGATGTAGTTTACCGAACTGCGATATCTGCTTACTGTACAGCTGCAAATTTCAAAGACTTTGTTCTATTTTTTTTCAAGCTTACCAATTCTTAAAAGTTTCTTTTAGAACATTCACGCCCTAATTGAAAATTCTGCTTCCAACAGGCACTAGAATTTAACTTTCTCTCTCAAATGCAACACATTTGATTAAAATCGTCCCAGCGGTTATAGAAGAAAAGCATGCAATTGAATAGGCGGAATTGAAGTTGGGCCCGAGCTAAAGCTTCCTCTTAACACAAAATGGAATTGAGATTCGGAGAAAATATAAGCTTGCCTCCGTGAGGGCCAAACCCGCGACCTTCACATCACGTGTGCTGTACTCTCCCAATTGAGCTGCGGTGAGAGTTGCATATATTTAGGGCTCTGTGTTTTCGGAGTTTGTTTTTCTTGAAATTCGGAGGGTGTTTTTCGGAGTTTATTTTCTGGCTGAAATTCGGAGTTTATCGGAGTTTATTTCTCGCAAATCCCCAATTCTCCGGAATTCGGAGTTAAATTTTGCATTATTCGCAATACTCCAATATCTTAGATGAAATGATACCTGAACACGAAAGCATCAGAACACACGAAGCAACGTTTGAACGCACAAACACATATACACACAAGCACAAATACTTGAGTACAAAACACCTACGTTTGTGCGTATTACAACCTTAAAGCGTGTTGTAATCGACGCAATCATACTTTACGTAGTTGCTGTCACTGATGGAAGCACGCTGCTTTCGATTGATGATTCTCAGCTTTGAAAATGCCCTTTCAACGTTCGCGCTAGAAGACTCAGCGCGCAGCGAGAAAGCACTGGCCACTGGACAGTGTGAAGTCGCCAAAGCGACAGGGATTCAACAATGTTACCGATTAATTAGCTCTGATAGTTCGTAAAATCACTCATGAGTTGGCTCATGTCGTCACTTTCAACAAATACTAACTTAAAAATCGGCGCATAGGTTTCGAACGCGCGGGGTAACTGAATTTAGATTCCCAATTTGAACACTATACCAAAACGATTCAATAGTGAACTGGAGTGCATCGAAAAAGTTCCTCTCAACTGTCTGGCTCCACTTTTCAGCGACAGCAGCGCAGTATCCATGAAGGTCTGCGATAGTCGTTGAGTGGTCATACGTCTCTCGCTCCGTGTGTGACAAGCCCTTTGTTAAATGTGCGATGGGTGTAGTCTACAAGATACTTTTGACATGAGGTAAAGTTTATATCGGTGAAACCGGCCGATGTATCAATGACTGCTTAGAACATGCCCTTTCGTTATAGAAGGGAACAGGGTTATATTGGCCGTTAAAATCGGAGTTTATCGGATAAATCCGAATTGTCAAAAATTTTACCAGCTAGTGTTTATCGGATATTTTCGGATTTATCCGAAAACACGGAGCCCTACATTTAATACGTTTCCGTTCACTGACTTAGAAAAAGACAGGTTATTGGTCAGTTTCCTGCTCCTGCGATAACATACCACGTGACGCCTGCGGTTCGAAGTAAGTCACGCGTCCGCCACCATGGCATCGATTGGCGAAATTACATAACTTTATGGAGTATTGATGCTGATGGTTTTTATTTTTGTTTCAATTGCGGCTTTCACCACGCGAACGGTCGCAAGGCATGGCAATTGTGATACTCAGCCCTTTAAACCGCAAGATTTGGTTATATTCCTTCTGCCAGTGTGTACCGATATTGTCAAGGACGAATCATTCTTGTATGCACGGCAGGCTTTGCTATATTTTGATTTAACGAATCATACACGTCAGCTCGTTCCACTTGCAGGTTTTGACCATTTATGCGTATCATAACGCAGTTGCATTTGTCTTCTGTCGTCAGTATAGAGAGTAGTACAACAGAGTTCTGTGTACTCTGAGAAAAGCTCTCTGCTTTGGCTGCATTGGTGATAGCTGGTGGCGGAGCAGCATTTCTGCGGAACAATTTGTCCATGACTTATTTCAGATTGACATTTCAACACACGCTTGGCGATGAGTTGCGCTGTAGTCATTTCTGTTTACAGTGTGGAGCAGTCCCGTGCCCACCATTTGCTCGAATGGCTTTTGAGGCTCACCGGTTTGTGGTCTTCAAGCTGGTAGTTCTTCACTTGTGCCTAACAGTCAGTGACCACTGTCGTCTGCTTCGCCCACGTAGTTCGTTGACGACTGTGCCGAATGTAATGTTCACATAAATGGCCGTAACACTCATATATGGTAAGCCATTTTGCTCCCAACTTACCCTCTCCTACTATCCGGCTACGTTTACAACCAACTTCTGCGTCTTCGTTCTTTTGCTTAAACAATACAAGTTAAAATTCCTGCAATGAATGAGTTCATCACGTGCAAAAAATGGCGTTTCTTATTTTAATTAGAACATTACGTGACAAAAATTTGCTTAAGTAACACGCGCGCTTTGCTCCAGAAAAATTGGTCTCCAATCCCCGCTGGGAAGGTGGTTGGCCAGCGAAGGTGTGGTGTCACCTGACCTTATAGACCAGTGCGACGTAGCCTTGAACAATTGAGCGATGCACTACATGAAATGATTGACAGCAAGAAAATTAAATGCACTGTACGTAACTAAAAGGTACTGTGTAAAATGTGTCCGAACTGTGCGTGGCTTGCTTTGGGCAGGAACCGTTGCGACCTGCTTAGCTTGAGCCCGACGCCATTGTGCATATATTGACGTTGCTGTTCCTGCCGCCACGCATCGTGTTAACGCTGCTCTTCGGGAGTCAAACGATGCGTTGCCTTCTCATAGCGCTACCACAACACATCAGTTGCTAGGCAGATTCTTATTTTGCATATGAAGTGTGCTGCCGTCACTGCATGCTTCGTGTGCTCCAGTTGCAACTTCCCGGCAACTACTGCAGCTATGCAACCGTAATCTTTACCGGGAAACGCGTGCGGCGATCGCTACGTGCTTCACATTGTTTGAACCCGCCTTATCATCTAGCACGTGGTTTTCTTTTCGCATTTGTTTTGTGCTCTTCTTCATTGAAAAAAAAAAGTACGGAGGTAATGACATGCGTAATTCCGATGGAGAGAGGCACTTTTCGCTTCAATTCGTGGTGTGGTTTTCTGTCGACTGTTCTGTCGGCGGAGATCATGGAATACCGGGATCCGAGTCGTATACAGCTTTGCTGTAAAACAAGAAAAACAAGCAAAGATCTGTTGCAACTTTCAACGCTCTTTTTGATGAAATGGCTTGGGAGTTCGAATGTTAAACGTACACAAACGCCAAGAGAGGAAGAATGCGACAGACGTCTGGCGAAGCTTAAGCATCTACATCTACAGGGAGCCTGAGCCAGCGCGCATGAGCTCCATCACGCACTTTGAGTCGCATTCAGAATTACCTCGCGCGTCAAAACCACGCCTCAGTGGCCAAAACAGGTACCACAGGAAATGACAGCCATAAACGTGAACCCTCTACGATGTATATATATATATATATATATATATATATATATATATATACTGTATACATATTGCCAAGTAAGATATAAGGAAGAATGAACAAACATTGCAAGTGAGAAAGTAACAGCGCGACCGAGTCGTGTTTCCATTGCGGCTTCCATATCTTGGGCTGGTGTTTCCTGATCGCAGTCTTTCTTCTCGCTTCGCGCCTTGGCCTTTTGAGGTGGAGCTCAGAAAGCAAGCACGTGCGCCACCTAGGAGCTGTTTTCGGCGACAAAGCCGACATGGCCAGAGAGGAAACGAAAAAAAAAAAAAGAAATAGTACGCTGGGTTTACGCCACGCCGATTATGGTGATTGGCTGCGGGCCCCCGCCCGACGATCGAGTTGCGGCGGATGTGGCATTCACACGGAAGGCGGCTATAAGAGCATCCACAAGAGCGCACATGCTATATAAGAACCAGGCAAGGCGTGTATCATATACCCTCGTAGGAAGAGAGACGTAATAAAGAAATAAAAAAAAAAAACAGGCAGCAAAGAAAGTTTGGTGTTGATGCTTGGTGGCGCCGAAGTTATGCGCCGGTGTTTCTGTGGGCCAATCTTTAAAAGAAATACAGCAATGCAAAATAGCTCTTTGGCACGAGCTCCATTGAAACGCAAAGGATAGAGAGTTATAGGTGGACGTGATAGAGGCATAAAAATGGCACCATATACTGCGAAATGTTTGTTGTTTCATCATAAACCGTGGCTCTATTGCTGCCCAAGATCAGAGGAATTCCTGGAAAAGAGGCCCTCTCCTTGCGTAATAAGCTAGCATTGGATATCGAAATAACGTGTTTTGAATGAAACTCAAACATGGGATTGCTTTGAAAAGTATTGGAAAAAACGAAACTGAAAACGATAAACAGTAAATAGTGTAAGAGAAGTAGACTTCTGTGTTATTTATTTGTTTTATCTACTCTTTTGCAAGTGTTATGAAATTGGACTGTATGAAATGCAATATGCAGTGCTCCCTTTTCGAACAGACTGTTCTGTAACTTAAGTATTTGATAGCCTCACCGATAAAAAGCAACGAATGGAGGAAGAAACTATGGTTGGTGATGGGCTTGGTGCTCAAGTATTCCGCTTCACACAGACAGCGTCTAAATATTGCACTCCTTAAGATACAGTAGATGAGTATACTTTTCGGATGTTTATGTAGTCATAGCTTCATTTACAAGAACGTAATTTTACGAGATTTTCTTTATTCATTGATGTGGTTTCGATTACCTGACATATTTGTAGTTAGCACATCTGCCAACTTCGCGAAATTGTTGGTAAAGTTTCGAATTTGGACTCGTTTTACGAGTCTGCAAGTGCTTCGCGAGGCGTTCCCCGAGGCCACGGACCACGAGGAAATGCTTACGCGCTTCGTATAACTTAGCATCACTTGGCACTAGTGGGTATAACTTAATTATCACTTCGTATAGCCATGACCAGCTAGGAATCGATCAGCTCCGCTGTGTCTTAAGCCTTGCGCCACTAGTGCAAGCTACACCGAATTTTTTTTCATGTTGCTCTACAATTTTCCCATTGACACTTTTAATCTAAATATAATATTTGATAAGTTCAAGAATTATTTGTGCTAATTATGTAAGTAGACGGAATGCAAACGAAATATTCTGTGTGCCTCCAAACGACGGCAAACAACATTACCTTGGTTCTGTTCAGCTACGTGGCATTTGTACATTTTTGAAGTTTGTCTCAGTTACGTGGGGCAGTTGGTATAGAGCGAAACGATACTCCCAGAAATTGTTTCTCGGCCTCAAGTTTCTTGTGGAGCTCGGGGACTCTTGTTCACGAGTATGGTGTAAGAACATTCAGGTGTTGACACTGCGCGCGTGAGAGCGCCCAGATTATGTTCGGCAGCGCGTGGGCGCAGCAAGTAGCTCTGCTGCGAGCCGATAGATGGCGCCGCGGTCAGCGGTCCCAGCCAAGCGGCGCCGGCCGCTTGAGATTGCTCTGCCTCCCGTGAATTTTCGTTCATAGTGGAGTAAGTAAAACTCAAAGCACGAAGGAAATTCGATATTTCAGATTAAAGAATAAGTATACCACGCTAGCATGAAGGTTCCTTGCGCAGGGCGTGAATGGCGTGAACACAGATCTATCGGGCAGCACTCAAAGCCCACTCAAGTTCCGCTCGCGCGCACAGTTCGTTTCGTCCGGTTTAGCCGTTCATCCAAGCATAAAAAAATAAAAGCGTTAGCCCACGTGCTACCCCTCGATCGAACGAAAATAGTGACAGCACCGGAAAATGTTGTTTTTCATGCTTATCGGCGCTTCCATTCACACTCAGAAAACCGTTCACGCACCGTTGCGAAAATTCAGTGCGGCCGCGATTTAAATTGAGCAATGAAACGGCGCAAGCTTGCGATATGCAACTGCACTAGAGCGAAAAGGCTGTTCATGGCTAGAACTCATGATGAGAATGCACACAGCTATTTAAAAACTCTTTCCAATGGGAATTTATTAGGCGGGACAAAGACAGGCGTCTTATCTCGGAGAACAGCACTAATACAGTTTACACGTGAAAACCTGAGCAAATGACTTTTTTTATTACAATTCCACTTAACATAGACCGTGTATATTATTCATTTGGCTTTCGTTCACTGAGGACAGAGTGACTCTTACAGGATCTAAAAAAGAGTGACTTTCTTTTTTGTTAAATTGCATATGAGAATGTGCCAATGTAAGCGTATTTGACAATGCACGCTACAGTGTGTTAACAAGTACACTCACACCCACCACACAATAAACTCAGACTTTTTTATTTTGCAAAGGCACAATAAGAAAAAAAAATGTCGCAGTTTCGCCCGAAAGGCGAAGCATCGATTGCGATAGCAAATTAGTAGAGAGCTATTCGGGGTAGGGATAGTAGTTTTATCGGCTGCATAAACTTGGATACATTGGCTTACTAACTGAATTAACAATCGTGGTGTCAGCGCGCACAAGCAAACATGAATAGATCACACTGAATGACCGCAGCCAACGACTGTCAAAACGCTGGCAGCAAGCGAAGGTTCGCGCGGTCTATCGCTTCAACGGAAACTGAGCGGCGAATGCACAGCGCATAGAAAGGTCAGAGCCATGTGGAGATAAGAGACGGTGCGGACGACCGGCATCCTCGGGCCAAGCGCAAAGGAGAAGTTGGCAGAGGAGAAGCTGCCCCCCCCCTCCCCCCATCTTCCCGCTTTGTTGCTTTCGCGTGGGAGATTGAGTGGCAAGATAGGCCTTTGGTGCCGGAGCACAGCGCCGCCCCGCCTCCCTCCCTCCCATACCCCCACGGTCTTTTGCGCGACGTTCACGTTTGCTTTCCGCCGAGCGTTCGCTCTCCGTGATAGCGCACGCGGGGGGGGGGTGTCGCCATCCGTGATAGCGTGCGTCCCCCGCGCGCTTTCGCTCGCGCATACGGCGCGCGGCGACGATTTTATCGCCCTTGGAATCTATACGGAACCTCACGGCGACGACGACGGCGACGCCGATGGCAGAAATCCGGTTGAAGTGTCCATATAATTGCTCTCGCAATAAATATTGTGCATGAGGCAGCTCGATAATTTTAATAGCAGGTAACGCTTACATTCTCATACAGTCGCACAATGCAAAAATGTTGAATAAGAACATGCAAGCGTGTAATATATATATATATATATATATATATATATATATATATTGTGAGGAAGAAGATCCGCGGCATGTACACCTTCATCCGCAAATACGTACGCTCCTGCATTGCCTGCCAGCGACGGAAATGTGTCTCACACCTCTCCACCGCACCTCTCCAGCCACTACCCCGCCCAGCTCACCCATTTGACCATGTCGGCATTGATTTACACGGGCCTCTTCCATCTACTGGCGCTGGCAACCGATGGATTGTCGTCACCGTAGACCATTTGACACGATATGCTGAAACCGCCGCCTTACCTGCCGCATCAGCAAAAGACGTCGCCTCGTTCATTCTACACAACTTTGTTCTCCGCCATGGCGCACCTCGTGAACTGCTGAGCGATCGGGGTCGCATATTCCTCTCGGACGTCCTGCAGTCACTCCTATCGGAATGCCAAATTATTCACCGCACAACTACCGCTTATCACTCACAGACGAATGGCTTAACTGAACGATTCAACAGAACTCTTCGTGACATGCTATCAATGTATGTGGCGTCGGACCATTCCAACTGGGATGCTGTACTTCTCTTTGTCACATACGCATATAACACTGCCTCCCAAGCCACTACCGGGTTCTCACCATTCTTTCTGCTTTACGGCCGCCAGCCCTCCAGCACCATTGATACGGTTCTCCCGTACCGGCCGGACCCTGCCGACTGCTCACCTGTTGCTACGGTCGCTCAGCACGCCGAGAAATGCCGACAACTTGCTCGTTCGTTGACGTCTGCTCAACAGTGTCGCCAAAAACAGCGTCATGACCTCAAACCACCTTCTCACCCTTTCGCCATCGACTCCCTCGTGTGGCTTTGGGTCCCGCCTATTGCTGCTCCTGGTCTTTCGTCAAGGCTCCTTCCCTAAGTACCACGGGCCCTACCGCGTGGTTGCGCAAACATCACCAGTTAATTACGTGGTTGAACCCGTGTCGCCATCTTCCGATCTCCGTCGTCGCGGGCGAGAGACTGTACATATTGACCGGCTCAAGCCGTACTACGATCCACTGCACTCTCCCTAGGTCGCCAGGATGGCTACTCTTCCATACCGGGGGTGATTGTGAGGAAGAAGATCGGCACGCTGAACAGCCCCGTTGCCATCGTGCGGCTCGTACCCAGTTCGCTCTCTGGCTACGCCCTACCTGCTGGTGCTGCGTTTCTCGCTGCCGATCTAAGACCCAAATAAACCCCCTTTACAATATATATATATATATATACATCTATCTATCTATCTATCTATCTATATATATATATGTATATGTATGTATGTATATATATATATATATATATATACACCACACACACATTGTAATAAAATTCAGTATCCAGGATGAAACAAATTTGCAAGTGCGGCACACATCTGCAGGTACACATGTGCACCGAAAACAGCAGTCTTATACAGGATGCACCACGCTTTAAAAATATGCACATTTCACGTAGCTGGACAGAACCAAGGTAATGTTGTTTGCCGTGCCTTGGAGGTCTATTTTTTTACATTCCGCCTAATAATATAATTAGTCTTAATTATTTATTCAACTTGTCAAATATTTAATTAGATGAAAGCGTGAATGAGAAAATTGTAGATCAACATGAAAAAAACTCCGATACAGCTTTCGTTTGCTCAATACGTGCTACATGGAAGTGTTTTTCCGTGCGTGAAAAAAGTACACGAGTACACGCAAAGTGCCTCGAGCGGCTTGTCACGCGGCAATTCTGCGTGTATTCGCGGGTTTCTTTCGCGCTCGGAAAACACTTTTATGTATCATGTATTGAGCAACAGAAAGTTGTATCGGGAGTTTTCACTGTGTATGTTTTTTACTCATAAATACCCCGGAAAGTGGATGGGAAAACGGCTCCGCGGTATCTCAACCGTGAGAGCATCGCACGCGTAATGCGAAGACGTGGGTTCGTTCCCCACCTGCCGACAGTTGTTTTTTCATCCATTTTCATTTTCCATTAATTTATCATTTCTTTAATTCAATTAGCAAGTACAAGTAATTTCCCCTATGTTGTCCTTACATTTTATACAATATTCAATTGTAACTATTTCCACGGTCACACTCCTAATGCTAACGCCAAAAAAAAAAAATTGCGTAGCTTGCACTGGAGGAGCAATGCTAAAGAGACAGCAGAGCTGATGGGCACCGACCTAGTCCTGGCTTTTGCGCGAGGCCAAGCACTGCCAAGTCATCCCCAGCATTTTCCAGATTTTATTGATTATTGATCGATTATCGATTAGCTATTCATTGGCTATCGATTGGATATTGCAAGTTTGCAAGGTTGGATATGCGCTGCTGCAATCTCTCTTGAGCAAGAGAAGCAACAGCTAGCATGACATGAAAAACCAGCTCGAACAACGTCCTTGGCAACAGGAGCACGTGCTAGACTGTACTGCGCAAGAAAGTGTCTTCCGAGCCCCATTGACACGTGTGGATAGGGCGCCTCGCTGTGTAAACATAGCATATATGATAAACCAAAAAAGACCGCGTGCGGTGAGAGATTACTAGAGCAGCATAAATTGCGTTCGGGCATATCCAGTTCTGCCGAAGCAAAGCATATATGATGAGCCAAAAGACCGCCTGCGGTAAGAGATCATCGGAACAGCCAAAAAATAGCGTGCTTAGGCATAGCCAGCGCTTTTCCCATGGGAAAGGCAAAAGTGCTGACTATGCCTAAGCACGCTATTTTTTGCCTGTTCCGGTGATATTTTGTGGCTTATTATATATGCTATGTTTAGACAGTGAGCCGCATCCACACGTGTCAATAGGGCTTGAAAGACACTTTCTTGCGCAGTACAGTCTAGCACGTGCTCCTGTTGCCAAGGAGGTCGTTCGGGCTGGTTTTTTTATGTCATGCTAGTTGGTTTGTCGTTATTGTTTGGTCTGTCACACTGGGATCCTCAGTAGCGCTAAAAATACAAGTACTCCCATAAGAACGAAACACACGCTGCTGTTACGTGCTGTCGTCCGTATGTCTGTCATTGTCTATTTAACGCGGATCAGGATACTGTTCAATGCTGCGCTAAGGCAACGGGACTGTATACTGAGCAGCAGCCAATACGGCGCGATGCGAGAGATTAATGCCTGGTAGGGTCTTAGTAGGCAGTGCGCCCACTAAAGCCGTGGTATAAAGAAACTGCTCACTTCAACGATGCTTGCGTCCGAGGTAATTCTCGTTTTCGTGTCCGACAAGTGATCGCGCTATACACCCGCTCCTCTCCCTTTTTCTTTCTCTCGGTGGAAGACTCGTTCTTTGTTAACAGCGAAGCTGTTTAAGCCAGCCATAATTTGTGGTTCGTATCAAGAAACCATGAACAAATAAAAGAAAATAAACTTTCTTGCCGAGGTGGGACTCGAGCGCGCGCGCCCCGGGTCCCAAGGCGAGCATCGTAACCATTAGGCTATACAACCACGCTTGCGTAGAATGCATTTATGCGAACCATATGGTTGCGTTCGAGCGTCGTCGTCTTCGTCCACAGCTGGCGCGTTCGCGCGCTCGTGCTCTGCGAGGTGAAGAGAGGAGATTATAATTGGAAAGGGTGAAAGTTTGGGTTAAGAGCAGCGCGATAACTGTCTCTCAATAGAGGACATCTCAACCGCGCTGCCCAGGGGGATGGGGACTGAAAGATAAGAGAAGGGAAAGAGGAAGCAGGCGCAGCAGCGGAAGCAGCAGCAGCATCATCTAAGGCGCCGCAGGCGCATGGGGGTCTACGTCGCACGCTGGGAAAAGAAAAAAAAGAAAAAAAAAAACAAAACAAGGGACGCGCAGCCCGGCAACGCAAGCTACATGAAAACAAAGTCAATCAAAAAAAAAAAACAAGAAACAAAAAAAAAAAATGTCACAGTTTCGCCCTAAGGGCGAAGCGATGAATGCGATAGCAACACAGCAATGTCATACGAAGTAAGGTGAGCGGCTTTGGTAGCAATGTGAATTGTAGTAAACATGAGCTGATTAAGTAAGCAGGTGTGCGGCGGCGTAAGTAGACCGACAGGAAGAGAGACTCGATGACCACGAGAAGGCGCGTGTGAAACGGTGGTGTTGATGAGAAGCGCTTCCCGTGGGCAGCGCGCGTGCGAAGGGACACACCTGTAGCGCTGCACTGCCGATCCGGGCAGCATTACATGTGTAGCGTGCGTTGGAAAATGTGGCCCGACTATTACTAACTGAATGAACAAGCATGGTGTGAGCGCGCACAAACAAACATGAATAGATCACACTGAATGACTGCAGACAACGACTGTCAAAACGCTGGCAGCAAGCCCATACGCTGCAGCGGGCGAAGGTACGTGCGGTCTATCGCTTCAACAGAAACTGAGCGGCGAATCCACATTGCATAAAGGTCAGAGCCGTGTGGAGATAAGAGACGGTGCGGCGAGCGACGAGCGCGGTTGTTGGCTGAGAAGTGCGCCCCCCCCCCCCCCCCCGCTCCCTCCTCCGGCGCTGGCTTCCCGCTTCCTTGCTTGCGCGTGGGAGATGCGTTCGCTCTCACGCGAACGCACTTGCGAGTGCGTTCGCTCTCCGTGATGGCGCGCGTCCCCGCACGCTTCCGCTCGGGCATACGGCGCGCGGTGAAGATTTTATCTATACGGAACCTCACGGCGACGGCGACGACGACGGCGACGGCGACGCCGACGGCAGAAATCCGGTTGAAGTGTCCATATAATTGCTATCGCAGTAAAAACAAGAGGTTTTGCACGCTATGAGAGCGAGAGAGAGGGAGACGCATTCACGGAGCGGGTCTACTGGAACACGTTGTCGGCATTGCAGGCAACGCGCAGTGACGGTCGTAAGCCCGAGAGATGCGCAAATAAATAGTCAGCGTCATGAGTAATAAGATGAAAAGTTCGCGCGCACTTCCGGAAAATTCTGGGCTACGATCGCCCAGCTTCTCTGTTTCAAGCGCTGCGCGGCCGAGTGCAAGGTTGTTTGTTTGCGACTTTCAGGACAGAGCACGGATTTCTACGCTCTTAGTCTCGTTCCAGATGAGTTACACTAAGTAAGTGGAACATATCTGTAAAAATTTTACACTTATTTGTGCACCCCATGAGAAACCAATGTTCTTGATCGTCGGCTCTTCCATTGGTCTTGTTCCTGCTCCTATAGTATAGATGGGTTGTTCGATAAAGATTGACTGCTGCTGCTCTGAAATCTTTATTTCCAAAAATTATTCATTGGCACTTTTATCCCTTTCGATATGCCCCTCAGTAGGGGAAATTCACGCGCGCCACCTTTTCTAAGACGTCTCTGTAACATGAGTCAAGCCCCATTTTCCCACCTGCCTAAACATTGTCTTCAATGTATTAGTAATTCCCCTGGTTCATTTCCTATTTCATGTCAACGCGATGTCCATTTTCTTTTCTTTTTTTACCCTTACTCGAAGCATCGCAACAATACCCTTACCCGTTGTACAGTCCAGATGCAGCACTCTTGGAATTCTTTATTTACCTCATCGCAAAACAGGACATTGCTTTGACATAGAACTAGATGTAGTTAGGAGTAGTCCTAGCATTAGTCCTAGCAGTAGTCCTAGCAGGAGTCCTAAGAGGAGTCCTATTGGAGGCGATTGCTAAGTAGGTGTCAAACTATGGCTTCCCTCGTGTTAACTAGGCTTGATAGAAATGGTGGGACGAATGAATTTCACTTGCTGGGTCCCATATAGATATCATTCATGTGCCGTTGAATAATTTTCTGAAATAAAGATTTAACAGCATCAATCTCAGTCTTTATTGAATAACTCTGATATACAACTCCTAATTTTGCTCCACGTAGGTTCCACAAGTAAGCGGAACAGCTTAGGTTTGCTAGCAATGGTACATTGGTGGAGTTTAAGCGTAAGCTCTGGAACGCTAGCACTGCGATGCTATACTAGGACTGCTCTTGCGTCTCAGCGCAGAAGTGATCTATGCAATCTTTTCATCGGGCGTTGACAGGCACCGACGATTTTCTTTGTGTCTCATCTGATGCACAATTCAGGTGTGACGTCTGGCACGCCGGTGCGGGCAATCTTCATCTTGTGAGCGTTGTGAGACGCCTGATGAAAGCCAGGGTGTTGTTTCTGTTGCACAGCAGTGGTTCGTCTCGTGTGCTGAGTCACGCCATGCCACCTCCGACTATTGTTCGAACACCGCGTCAGAACCTCAAGCTCCAAGCTTAGCTTTGATATCATTTTCAGTGCTTCGCCTGCGAGTGAAACTTTCAATTTTGACTTTGTTTGATTCATCAAACTGAGGTCGATTTTTGTCGATTACGTCCTTTGAGATTGAATACTTCTGTAGGGAACCAGTCCAACGTGGTATTCATTCTGCAAGCGGTACAGACTCAAAAGCAGTGCAAGAAATGCCGAAGGAATATTCGGCATAGATGGCATAGAATACCGGTGGTGTGGTGTGTTCAGTCAAATATACTTCACCTCCAATCAGAAGTTAGTGGAACCAATGTTTAACCAACCAGCGAAGCGCGATAAGAAAAGTTCTAATGAACACGACCACAACACAGCCTGCGAAATGTCATCTTGATTACGAGTACATTAGATACTTTGATAATTACATTCGATAAAAGCTGTTCCTTATGAAATGCGCATTGTGGTTGCGTCTGCGGTCCTAGTTGGCACGCAGACCTGAGCGAACAAAGGACTATAGCCCATTGTTGCATAAAAGAAAGCGCATGAACAATTTCCATTACGTTTCTCGACTCCAGCGAAATCGAAAATATTTTTGTACGCTTTATCGCTTTCCAGTTCCATGAAAAGCTGATCGAAGTTTAGCAAGCAGCAGGGCCCGTGAGGTTTGCGCGATGTCTTTGTAGAACTCCATGTTGAACCCTCGCAAAAACCTTTTTTTTTTCTTTCTCGTTTTCTTTCCTTGTTTCACTATCAGCACAGCTGCATAATATTGCAGGTTGGTGACAACTGATTGCGAACTATATTATTCCCGTGAGATGTACTCACGATGTGCGTTACTTGAAGATTTGTCAACTTGTGATTTTAAAATTATTTTTTTTTACCTTTCACTGAGACGCACAAAGACACTGAAATATTTTCATAAGAACGGGAAGGTGTATGCGAGGTCAAATTTCGCGTAAAAGCAGAAGCAAAAAAAAAAAAGAGAAAGAGAGAAAGAATGCGGTAGGCACCAACGGGCAGTGCACGAGAATTTATTGTCAGAAACTCATGCTATTACTGTTTATATAAAGGAGGCAGGTTGGAAATGAAAATCGGATATTGTCTTAAAACTCCGTATTATGCGGTTTGGTCCGCTGTATTGCATCGTTGCTCGAAAAGCATGACGTATATTCAGGGACAATATAGTCCCTATGTTTCCGTGGGAGCTGTGTTGTTTTTGGAACGCTGGGTTACTCGTAGTTATAGAATTTCTCATGCGAGATTTTGATGTCATAATCCCATCAAGAAAAAGATTCCCTTTGAATGAAGAAGGCAGGGGGGCCAGCATTATATACGAGGCGAGCATGAAGCCCGCATTCGTACAAATTGTTAATGCATGGAGCACAGTTATACAGTGTTCAACACCAAAAAGCCAAATCGCACAGAAGTTCAGGGAAATGTGTCGACATGGATTTATCGCTGGGCCTGAATCACGCTGCTTTATAACATGGCAATGCTCATTTTAGTTGCAATATGCGCATATAGTGCGTGTATTTCCGAAGAGTATGTCAGACTGTAAATGAAAATAATAGAGAGCTCGAGAGAAAAATATTGTTGTTTTCTTACCAAGCACTTACCAATGGCGCACATGTGAATTGGCGTGCGATAATCAACAATGGAAATAGTTATTAACTAAATCGCCTCAATCAAATTTGAAATACAAGGATTTAGAGGCCATGTTCCGCATTATATTCGATTCCATTATATAAACGTTTTTTTTTTCTTTTTGTCCTGAAAAAGTCGCAACGAAATTACATGCGAGTTGCCCTAATCCAACCGAAAACAAAAATCAGCTGCAATTTAGCGGTAAGTGCGAGGAAAGTGTTAGCATTACGCCGCACCTCTTTTAGATCCCGGATTGCGGATTTAAACCACGGTTACCACATTGCAAAGTGTTGTGTAGGCGCCCACTCGACAAGACCTACCACTTCCAAGAGCGAAGTGCAACAGACAGTGGTCTGGCGCAGACCCTAGTTAGTTACATTATATATATATATATATATATATATATATATATATATATATATATATATATATATATATATATATATATATATGGTGTGTGTGTGTGTGTGTGTGTGTGTGTGTGTGTGTGTGTGTGTGTGTGTGTGTGTGTGTGTGTGTGTGTGTGGTGTGTGTGTGTGTATAGGACAATGTTGCTACGTAGACGACGTTGCTCCTACGGTCTTTGTGCTTTTGCCATTAAAAGCCCTCTGAGCCCTCTCCTGAGCCAGTAGCACTATATATCATTTTTTTACTTTAACACTCCTACTGCTGAGGCATGAAAAAGGCGAAAACCCAACCCCGAATCTCGAATGCACTTTTTGATCTCGAAGGCTGTGCTCTACCGCAAGGCCGGCGCCTGAAAAGCCGCTGAACAGTGGCTCGGATATAATAAATATTAGTTTTCTATGTTTGAAGAAATTGTTATTGTTCTCTCTCGCTTACAATGAAAATCTGTTGTGTGAACAAAAAAGAGCGTTGTATTTGTCGGTTTTCTTTTAAGTCCGAACATAGGGGTGCGTGCAACAGTCATGGGCGCGTTACAATAAGGTAAATACGATAGGAAAGAAGAAAGGAAGAAAAAGGATCCATGTAGAATCTCCTGTGGAAGTTTAGGATGCGTATGCAATTCGTAGTAACGACGTGGTATTCAGTGGTCGTACGCTGATGTGTTTCGTATAAATGCGAGAATGACCGCGAAAGAATCGGGAAACAGAGAAGCGCGGCTGCAACACCGAATTGTTAAGTGCGACCTGCACGAGACCGCGTCGAAGAGGCGAGTAGAAGTAACGTTCACTCGTGTTGTAGATAGCCCGCAGCGGATGTGGACGAGGGGTGAAATGACGAGCGAGATGTAGGAAATGGAAACGTACGCAACATTTATTAGGTACACTGTCTCTTGCTGGTTGTTTCTACTGCAGGCGGCGGCGGCGCCAGGTGCGCTGATGACCCTGCGATCCTTATAAACAGTTGTCGCTCTTTTGTGCATTATCCACCCGCGTCGAACCGTTATGAAGCGTGATCAACCTTGTACGTCTGGCGCGGCGGCGCGGGCCGTATCTTGCGAGCGATGTGCGATGCCGACAGAGAGTGCCGATTGCTGATAGCTTGGCGCGCTGTGTTTTCGCCGCTCACTTTGCGTTGAAGAGAGATGCGCGGGTCTCTATCCTGAAAGCGATCTGCGAAACGGGCAGAGCGCGGCATGTGCTGAGAGCTCCGTGATCGCTGTACTCTCACCGCCTCGTCCGCGTTCAAGTGACAGGCAGTGTGAAGGTACAGTCGCTCGTGGCTGCGGGCTCAATCTTGAAAGCGATCGTCTTACAGGAAGGACGGACGGACGACGGACAGTTATCTCGTCGGGTAAGCATAGAAATGCTTACGCATTAAAACAAAAAAAGCCGGCAGATCCCACGCCCTGTGGGAATCGATGTTATGCGAAGCAGTGTGTGGGAAGCCTACCAAGTTAACGAAACGACCCTCAGAGCTCCAAGACGTAGGCGGCATTTTCATGACCTACATGACACGCATGTCATGACATTCACGTCATGAGTCCTCAGGAATCCCTTTAGCTGCACATAAGAGACCTTAAGGCGAAAGCCTTATGCATGCTCATGGCTATGACTTCAACCATTGACTTTTAGCCTTTTCGTTCGCTCATTACCACATCCGAACCCATTCCATTGGTTTTTGAGTGTTAATCTTTTCTCGCTGAGTCATTGTCATTTTTGCTCAGTCATGGTCATGACTACGGTTTCTACCACCATCCTTTAGTGTTTCCTTCACTTAGGACCCACGTCGGAACCCATTTCAGTGGTTTTTGAGTGTTAGTCTTTTTTCGCTGGGTCATTGTCATTTTTGCTGTGTCTTGCTCATTACTATGACTTCTAGCATCCTCCTTTAGTGTCGCCTTCACTTAGAACCCACGTGCGAACCCATTTCAGTGGTTTTTGAGTGTTAATATTTTTTTGCTGAGCTATTTTCATGTTTGCTGAATCATGTTCATGACTATGACTTCTACCTCTATCTTTGAGTGTTTCCTTCACTTTAGTGTTTTCACGGCGCCATTCAGGATCACGTAGAGCCCTGTGCTTCTTCTGACAACAAAAACGAAAAGGTGGCGTGGCATATGTTGCAACAGTTGCGACACATGCAACCTGTAAGTGTCAGAAGCGAATACTTGAGATGGGGCATCAATAATGCTGGCCGTGATCTGTTTCTGCCCAATCCCCAGACAGGTAGAAACTCCTATCATGCTGCCATACTAACACGTAATAGATCGACGCACAGCATGCTATTTCATGCTGGCGATAGGTTTCTTGCTTCACGTATGGTTTCTGACAATGTCACCCGAGCCACAAGACGCTGGTTTGAGAAATAGCAGTGGTAAGACGACTAATCAATGCGTATAGCTTTCTTTGACTCTTTCATCCGTTTTTGTGGCTAACGGCGTTCGGTGGTCGGACTTGCAGTACGAAGCGCCGAGGCGCTGACCCAAGTCAGAACCCGTTTCAGCGGTTTCCGAGTGTTAATCTTTTTTCCCTGTGTCATTGTCATTTTTGCTGAGTCATGCTTATGACTTAAAAAAACAAAATTATGGGGTTTTACGTGCTAAAACCATGATCTGATTATGAGGCACGCCGTAGTGGGGAACTCCGGAAATTTGGACCACCTGGGGTTCTTTAACGTGCACCTAAATCCAAGTACACGGGTGTTTTCGCATTTCGTCCCCATCGAAATGCGGCTGCCGTGACCGGGAGTCGATCCCGCGACCTCCTGCTCAGCAGCCCAACACCATAGCCACTGAGCAACCACGGCAGGTTAGCTCATGACTTTGCTCATGACAATGACTTCTACCACCATCCTTTAGTGTTTCCTTCACTTAGTACCCAGGTCAGAACCCATTTCAGTGATTTCCGAGTGGTAATCTTTTTTCACTATGTCATTGTCATTTTTGCGCAGTCATGCTCATGACTATAACTTCTACCATTAACCTGTAGTGTTTCCTTCACTTAGTACCCACGTCAGAACCCATTTGAGTGGTTGTTGAGTGTTAGGCTTTTTTCGCTGGGTCATTGTCATTTTTGCTGAGTCTTGCTCATTACTATGATTTCTAGCATCCTCCTTTAGTTTTTCCTTCCCTTAGAACCCTCGGGCGAACCCATTTAAGTGGTTTTTGAGTGTTAATGTTTTTTCTCTGGGTCATTGTAATTTTAGGTGGCTGTTTTATGACTTACATGACACGCATTTCATGTCATGGCCTATCGTTTATGTTCGTCATACACTGTTGTCATGCTATGCTAGTTTTGGTACCTACCAAGTTAACGAAACGACCATGAGAGCCCCAAGACGTAGGCAGCTGTTTCATGACCTACATGACACACATATCATGGTATTCATGTCATGACCTATCATTTATGTTCGTCATACACTCTTGTCATAGTATGCCAATTTTGGTAGGTGTCAAGTAAACGATACGAGCATGAGCGCACCAAAACGTAGACGGCTAGATAGATAGATAGATAGATAGATAGATAGATAGATAGATAGATAGATAGATAGATAGATAGATAGATAGATAGATAGATAGATAGATAGATAGATAGATACTGTCAAAGTGGCAAATGATCACCAAAAATGCTTCGCATTTAAAACAGATTCCCAGATGTATGTTAATCTGGACAGCCGATACATTGAAGATCGCGAGTTCTCCCACCCTTCGGAAGTACTAGGGGTCTGTATGCTGGCTGTTCAAAGAGATGATTGATCACCGGCAGCTTCGAGGCTTCTATACGCAAGCTGCGTCACTGGACTACGCCGTCAACCACTGGGGTGGTTCAAAGTGATAGCTGACCTCATACGACGACAGAATAAAACGCGACGTGAGAACGAAAATTGCAAACTGCTGCAAAAAAGAAAAAGAAAAGAAAGCCGTTATGTTAAATATCTGCCCCTCGACCCGGAATGCGCGATTGCTGATTACGTGCAAATTTTTTTTCTGTCGGAATGACAAAATTAGGAGTAAAGCGCTTATCCTGTTTTGTGCGCGCGTTTTGCCCTCTGTCGTAGCGCTTCAACATGACCATAAATGAACATGAACAACGCGAACGTTGACCAGGCTAACTCCAATTATCGCCATCTTGCTGCCGACTTATGTTGGTTTTTTTCACCGCTAGGCGCTTGCGCATGCATAGCAGTGGCTTATACGTCTGATACTATCGGGAACATTTACAGGTGTAAACACTTATAGTGTTAAATGAAATGTGGCATTTGTTTGAGCAAGAAGCATTCGGATGGCGCGAGCGCTTTGTCCCATCGTGGATGGTGACGGCCCGACAAGGCGAAAGCAATCCCTGGCTTACGAAAATCTTGCTCCAGCTCGCGCAAAAAAAGGCAGAGAATTTCTCGCGTTTTTTTTTTTGCAATACACCCGCCAAGGGTAGTATCTAAAAATAAACGCGACTACTCGAAGAGTTAAAATGCAATCCGAAATGCTAAAGACATTTATTTGAAGCCATTCAGTCACATTCAACAGAAAAAAAAGATTACAAAAACGTTGGCTGCTCCAACCACGGAATATCGTTGGAACGCACATATTCTTGGATCAAGTTAGCCACTTTCTTTCACCAAGGTAGGCATTGCTAGGCCGTTCTTTGGCCGGTTGCTAATTGAATGCTTTGCAGTCACAAAGTCATCGTTAAACTGTTGTTTTATGGCACACGATATAGGCATCGTCATTCACACTGCGTTGCATAATGTATACAGGGTTACTCGGTGGACACAACAGAAGGAGGATTGCAGACATGCAGAAAGGTCGTTTTGTGGTTTCAAGCCGTACTGGCCAGTGTTGCAGAGCAGCGTTCGCGCTTGCACGAAGGGTATGCGAGGAGAAATTACTCCGCTATTAACTCTAGCGGAGGGATGCGGGCAAACTTGGGCGGATATTTATACCGGTTCCCGCAGAGTACAAAGGCCCTTTAGTTTGGCCGTGCGAAGCTTTAGATGTCCTACACACCTTAAACGAAGGTAATTCTTCAACGTCGGGAAAGCCGAAGCCAAGATCGCGTACATGGGGGCAGTGACGCAGTCCAACTCCTTCTTGTGCCAGTCTGTCACACACCGGACACGCAAAGTCGAATAGGTTGTCGATGAAATTCCGCTTGAAGATGGCCGTCGCAGCCGTTGCCAAAGACAAAGGTTCCTCGACCTTGCGATGCTGGTATGCAGCGTCCGCAGCTGTAGTCGACCTTGTCGCTGTTCATCCATTGGCACGCTTGTGCAATCTGTCATTATCCTATCGCTTCTGTTGTTCGTGGCGGTTTCGTTGGCACGTTTCAGCACGACGAATTATCTTCTTTGTTGCAGCCGTCGCAAACGCTTGGCCACATCTTCTTCGGTGGTCGACTCCCGCTGCCTCTGTCGCCGAGCTCATTCTTGTTCGGCGCGCTTGGCACGATGAATCTCTTCTTTAGACATTTCCGTAGGCGATCCCGATTCATTTTTTGATAATTATTTCACACATACATACGTGGGTTTATGTGTGAGAAGGAAAGGCTGTGCACGCGAAATGCGCGTGATGAAACGCGCGTATGAAGAGGCTTCATACAGACAGAGGCGAAATCCAGGTTGGTAGGCTATTGGCGCTTTCGCACTAAAACCGAAGGGGTTTCGTGAACATCTAAAAAGGAACGGCGAAGACACAGTAAGCATTGCCCCCGTCGTGTACGGTGATGTGACTGTTCTTGATAATGTAGAGAATATAGAGTAATAGCTACTTCTGCTCCTTTTCACTTTTGCAATAGCGTCTTCTGCTGACGAATCGACGCTACTCGAAGCGATTAGTGATATGAATGACATTGTAATCAGTCCGAATGGCATTGAATCGTTCCGTCGAGTGCACTACCCTTCTAAAGCTTGCGGCCTGGTTTGTAGCTTAGCCGCCTTCGTGTTCAAATAATGCGCTGAATCACTCTCCGTGGTACTTGAAGTTTAATTTACATAAAGCACTACTAGAGGCTTCATTTCCTTTCTATTAGAAAATATGTATTCTTGAGTTTCTTTTTAGTCTTGCCTGCGAAGTGACATTTTAAACTATGGACAAATATTGTTGATGTCTGTTGCATGCAAAATCTTCGAGCATATTTGATTCATGAGCATTATAGTACAACTGTAATCTTATTCGTTGATTGCATCCGGTCAACATGGATTCCGCACAGGGCTTTTTTGCACTTATTTAATTTATTTCACACAAGATATAGCGCCTGCTTTTTATCAATCAATCTATTTCCGTCTTTCGTGTACACGATACAATGAAAATAGGTGGCAAGAGAAAAGGCTGCTTTGTCGCAGCTTGACTGAGCTCTTGCCACCCGTACAGCAGCAAATATACATGCGGGAAATGAGCATACAGAGAAGTTTTTCACTTTTTTACAGCTTCAAATGAATGTCAGCCGTCCCACAGAATGTATGAATGGCCTAATATGAAGTATTGAAAACAAAATACACACGAAATACAAGCAGAAACTACATGAGGACACGTATTCACCATAAACATTAATCAAACATTTTAGCATAATTTAATTAAATCAAGGAAGATCTATTCAAGGTACTAGATATTAGGAATTATACAAACATCAAATATTTCCTTTTCAATTAGTGTTAGTATATCTATATGTCGTGCATAGTATTCGTTCAATCTAAGTGGCATTCTGTGTCGAATCCTTTCTATGCCATAATGTGTGAGGGAGAAAGGAATTTCGAAAGGTGGCTTGTACATAAAGGGATACAACGCTATGTTTTCCTTTAAGTTTGCTAGGTCTAAAACCTTTTCAATTTTGCCGAGTTAAGCATTTTTATATATTAGTAGTAATTTGTGGAAGTAGATTTTGTCCGCTTTTATAATTCTATGCTTACGAAATAGCGGATCTGTATGTTCTAGAAACGGGGCGTTATGGATGGACCGCAGTGCCTTTTTCTGCATTATCGTAAATTTGTGCAAATTTGTAAGTGTGATGTTTCCCCAGTCTTAGTAGACCAGAACAGCGCAGTAATACAAGGGGGCATTCGACAAGGCGCAAAATAAACTCCTTTTCACATTTGTTGGAAGAATGTGGCGACAACGACTTAGCACACCAGCAGCTTGGCTTAAATTTGTTAGTAGGTTTCTTTATGTGCTCATTCCAAGACATGTGCTCCGTGAAAACGACTCCGAGTAATTTTACCTATCTTTCAATGGTGATTTGGTACGGACCTAGGGTTATGAATCCAGTTGCTATTTCCGCAGTTCCCAGTGGACGAAACAGCACGCACTTCGTTTTCGATTCATTTAGGTTAAGCCCGTTTCTTTTACACCACAGGTACAGTAGCTGACAGAAGGCATAAAAAGCAGTTATACAGCAGGTTATACAGAAGGTTATACAGCAGAAGAAATATGAAATTTCTTTCATATTTGTGCCATCTATAAGGGTTGAGCAATCGTCTGCATACATACGGTACATGGCATTTAATATAACCTCGTGCGATATCATTTATGTAAAAAAGAAATAATATTGGTCCCAGTATACTTTCCTGAGGAACTCCCGACTGAATGGGCATAGGCCTGGATTTATGGTTGTTTAGTTAGACGTATTGTAGGCGAGAGTTTAAATAGCTTTGCATTAGTTGCAAATCCGTTCCTCTAAAACCATAGCGTTCTAATGTACCCAGTAGTTTTTGATGGTTGACTCGATCAAAGGCCTTGCTTAAGTCTAAGAAGATACCTAATGTCATGGTCTTATTTTCGAAATGGTCCAGAATAGTTTCCTTTTGGACGAGAAGTGCAGTTTCAGTACTTCGTCCTTTTCTGAAACCATGTTGACAGTCAGTAAGGAGATTTTGTTTTTTGGAGAAATTTTCTATCCAAGCGATTATTATTTTTTCTAGTCCTTTTGAGAAAATAGGCAAAACAGTCACGGGTTGATAATTGCTTAAGTTGTTTTCATCGCCTTTTTTGTAAATAACTGTTAGCTTTCCTACTAGCATTCTACTAGGAAAAACGCCCGTCGTGTGGGACAAGTTATATATGTGCGTTAATATCGGGGCAAGTAAATTATTTGCATGCTTAATTGGCTTAATTGGATGTCATCGGCGTCTGGACTGTGACTGTTTCTGAGTCCCTGAAAAATGCTGGTTACTTCGTGCGCATTCGTTGGCAGGAAAAATGCTGAATGTTGTAATCTAGAAATATTATTTGTTGCTTCAGTGCAATATGTGCTACTACCGACTTCCGCCAAAAAAAAGTCGTTGAAAGAATTTGCAAAGTCCGTTTCAGCTACCTTCATGTTTTCAATCGTCAGGTTTTCAACTGTTGTTTTACTTCTTTGTCTGTTCAAAACTTTGTTATTGTTCTTCCCTAAGATGTCACAATTGGAAGGCAATTTTCATCAAACGTAAGACTGTAATACTCATCTTTAGATTTCATTAAAATTTTGTTAAGCTTATTTCGAAATATTTTATATTCTTTAAATTTGTCGATTCTTCGGGATGAAAGGAAGGACTCGAAAAGTTTTTTTTTTGTTTGATTAGCTTGATGTGGTCATACGTTATCCACGGCTCGCGCAGCTTTTTTTCCTTGCGATATGTGTGCATAGGAAAAGAACACAGGTAATGCTTTTTCAGAATGCTCAAACGGGTATGATAGCCCTTGTTGGTATCCTCGATTGCATATATTTGGCTCCAATCAACCTGGGCATTTTTGCGCCTAAATATATCTAATGTCTGTGGTGATATCTTACAATAAGTTGTCTCAGGCCATGCATGTTTTTGTAAATCATGGTTCCGCTTAGGCATGCAAAATATTGGCGAATGATCACTAATGTCTGAAGTTACAACGCCAGCTGCAACACTTTTCAGTAATAGCGTTAGTAATAAAAAGGTATAGCAGAGATGCCGTTGATTTAGTTACGCGTGTTGGAGTGGAAATATCGTTCTCAAAGTCATTTCCTTATAGTAAGAGTAACAGTTCCTATGGTGCGGCCCGAGTTCCCTAGAATATCAATGTTCAGGTCACCCCCATTGTAAGCAACCACTTGCACTCGTTGGCACGCGAAAGCCGAGAGTCGAGAAAACTTAAGAACGTGGCAACATTACCAGTTGGCGGTCTGTACAATACGGCAAACACACTTTTACCTCGTATAATAAAGATGATTTCAAAGTCTCTAGTGACAATGCTAAATTCAATTATGACGTCGAAACCTGGTACTGCTACCTGTATGGACACCCCTCCTCCACTGCCATCTTGACGGTTAAAAAAGGAATTACTGTAGCGAGGCAAAACAAAGGGTTCAGAATTCTCACTGTACCAAGACTCGGTGAACATGATTACATCGAAAGAGATTTTGAATGACTCTAACAGGACAGCAACGTCATTGTGCTTTCGGTGAATGGATCTTGTGTTCAAGTGAAAGAGCTTAAAGAGTTTCTGTGGCTCACAGGGTACAGCATTTGTTACTGCCTCCGGGAGAATACAGTCGACAGCCATACAGGTACTGGCACGGAAATCCAGGCTGCGCAAGAAATGCGCATTTCTAGCCGCCCGCGCAACTCTTGCCAAGTTCTCTTTCAAGCTTTATCGCTGCAACTTGCGATTTTTCGTCGCGACGTGCGAAAATGTTGCCGTTTTTCGCCCAGACAAATTTCCATACCGCTTCGCGTTTGCGGACTACAGATATGCCTCAAACTCTCTTCACAAATTGGCAGAGGTGCTCATTTATGTAAATTGGCTCTTCTGTCGATGAATCCGAAGATGATTCAGTCGGCACGCCCAACTTGTGAGCTTTGTTTTGCGTGCTGTTTCAAGAACCTTGTCGCGCTTATCTCGCCTCACGAACTGCACCACGATGTTCCTTTAGTTTTATCTTTTGTTGAAACCCTGTGACATACGTCTACATCAGCGACTGAAATTGGTTCATCGATTTTCTTGCCAATTTTGCTGAGGATATCCGAAAGGCATTCATTTGGTATTTCTTTGACATTTTCGATTTCTAGGCTCCGGTTACGCGAGTATTGCTGTGAATTCACGAGGTCAGCTTGGCAAGCAGCAAGGTGCCTTTCAATAGAGATGTCCTTCAGTCGGAGCCTTTTATTCTCATTCTTCAGCAGCTTATTTTCAATCAGGAAGGCTTCGGGCCTCTTGTTAGCTTCATCAAGGCCATTGCTGACGAACGTCATGCTGCGTTTCATCTCTTCTATATCTGTTGGAATATTTCTTCATTCTAGACGGATATTTGTTTCCTGAGATTCTCGGTGGCTTTTCAATTCATTCAAAAGGCCAGATAAACGGCCAGATAAACGGCTTACACTTAAATATTTTCATCATCATCAACCTATTTTTTAAAATCCACTGCAGGACGAAGGCCTCTCCCTGCGATCTCTAATTACCCCTGTCTTGCGCTAGCTGATTCCAACTTGCACAAGCAAATTTCCTAACTTCATCACCCCACCTAGTTTTATGCTGTCCTCGACTGCGCTTCCCTTCTCTTGGTGTTCATTCTGTAATTCTAAGGGTCCATTGGTTATCCCTCCTACGCATTACATGGCCTGCCCAGCTCCATTTTGTTCTCCTAATGTTCATTAGAATATCGGCTATCCCAGTTTGTTTTATGATCCACCGCACTCTCTTCCTGTCCCTTAACGTTAGGCCTAACGCTTTCGCTCTGTGTGCGGTCCTTAATTTCTTCTCGAGCTTCATCGTTAACTTCCAAGTTTCTGCCCCATATGTTCGCACTGGTAGAAAGCAATGATTGTGCACTTTTCTTTTAAACACTTAAATATGTCTTTCTTGATAACAGCAAGTCGTTTGATACGGTTTCCTATTCATTTCTTTAAAAGAATTCTTCAATATAACATTTATCCACAGTTATTTCATGGGCTCAAGCTTATCTCACGCTGCGCTGCCAATTCGTTGTAGTTAACAGGGTTCAGCTGCAGCCGCAAGAAGTTTCTTCAGGTGTGCATAAAGGCTCCGTCTTGGGGCCTTTGAAGTTTTTGTTGTACATAAATGATATTACTCAGGTTTTAACATCACAGTTCAGGCTCTTTGCAGACGAGTTCGTGCTAAATAGGGTCATTACAAGTATGGAGGATGCCAAATAGATTCAGAATGACATTGATACAAAAAATGAATGTTGCTCTAAATGGCGCATGCAGATAAATCTAAGCAAAACAGTCAACATGTCATTTGCTCGAAAAAATAAACATTTATATGCTTACACTTTGAGTAATAATGTAATCAACAAAGTTAACCGAGTTTAAATGTCTAAGTCTTTCGTACACTCCAGAATTGCCGTGGCAAAGACAGGTGATCGATGTAACTGCCAAGGCAGAAAAAATAAAGTTTCTTTTCCATGTATAATTTCTACAGTATGCAATCAGTCCACACGACAAACACTGTATAAAACTGATGTTAAGTCCGATCATTGAATATGCCAGTGTAATGTGGGACCCTCAGATGACACGTGACACCGACAAACATGAGAGGATACAGAATTTAGGAGCGTAGTGCGGGTCAAATAGATACTGTATCAACTCCACTGCTACAAATGCTAAGAAAAGTTTAAAATGGGAGACATTAGAAAGACGACGGAGTTGTTTACGACGGAAGCTTTTTCATTCCACTTACAATGGTGCAAATGGTATACAAAGAAACAAGCATATACTAAAGCCTCATCAACTATAGGATTCGCCTACTATTTTTCACTCCTGTTATGTTCAGGCGACTGCATCGCCACAACGTCTTGACCGTACAGAGCGGACCCAGTGAGAAATATTGCTTTTCGCTGCTTTCACCAGCTTCTCGTCCGATCTCAACGTTATTTCAAAGCACGTCACAGAGGGGCTCACGGCGATCTTCTTTCTACAAGCGTAGCAGCGTTCCCTTAGCATTTGCCACCCTTAATAAAACTGGAAATAAGACCGTCCTGTATCACGCTCGCTTTCCGCCTCCCGTTTGCAGCATTTCCCTCTATCTTCGAAGCTCACCTGTGTTGTCTTTCCGCGGAGCCGCGCCATCAGTATTGAACTCTAGGATGAAAGAAACTTCTTTCTGGCGAAAGGGGTTGTCTCAATATGGCCAAGGCGAAAACTAATCATCGGGTCCCTGTTGTGCCGGTCGCCTACTGTTCCAAGGCTACGGTAATTCTACCCAGTAAGAAAAGAAGGCAAGAAGCTTTCAGAGGGCCACTCAAAGAGATAGCCCGTAGTACCACTAGAAGCCGCGTCACTGGCCAGTAACCAAGAAATTTGTTTTCTCGCTTTAATTCTTTCGTTGTGCTTGTTTGAAGTGGGCAGAGCGGCACTTTGCCGCAAGCCATTTTGATAGGAGATGCTCATTGCTAGATGTGGCGCTCGTTCTAAGTCTTGTGTGTAGCCGTTCGTTCTTCCGTGTCCACTCGTACAAGAAAAACGGGTTTTACGCAGAAAACAGCATGTCACCCTTAAAGAAATGGCTTGTAGGAAACTCAAAAGGTACATCACATATTTTTGTAGAATTTTTAGTTAGCTGAATGTGTTGTTTATTTTTATAAACATTGCTTGTTTTTTTGAAGTACATGGGTTAAAACTGTTGTAGACCGTGCTCAAAGATTCCAGCAAGCATAACCAATGCAAACATAACAAACCAAGCACCTTAGCGAACTGCTGCGACTCATAGAAAAGTTACTGTTATATACGTGTTGCATATATGCCGTTATGTAAAGTCGAGAGGAGAAGTCTAAAGAACAAAGTATTAGCACAAAAATTATCTTCATACATTTGAAACGTTATATTGTCTCAATGGCGTTACATCAGTAGGACAGGCGCACGAAGGGTTTACTACTTGATTCCAGACTGGACGTTCAGGCTGTAAACATTTAAAAATTTCTTTTCCGCAAAGTCTGTAGTCTCCAGACTCTTGCTTGGGACCAAACCTATTGCCACGTTGAAGTGGCGGGGCAGTACAAGTACTGCTGAGTGTGTTCTGCACTATTCACTGGACGAACCCACGCCCAATAAAAAAGGGAACAGTGAAATGTAAAGAATATCTGCCAACATAGTTGCAAACCGTGGAACCTGAATTGAGGGTTCAAGTCCATCCGTTATGCATTTCATCACCATAAGTTCCATAGTGTTCACTGGTGGCTCGCGTGCATTCGAATATCTCGAATTCTATCACGCCCAGGAAAAGGAACAGTGAAATGGCAGGAATATCTGCCGACATAGTTACAAACCGTGGAACCTCAGTGGAGGGCTCAAGTCCATTCGTTATGCATTTCATCACCGGAAGTTCCATAGTGTTCACTGGTGGTTGCGTGCATTCGAATATCTAGAATTCTATCACGCCCAGGAAAAGGAACAGTGAAACGGCAGGAATATTTGCCAACATAGTTCCAAACCGTGGAACCTCAATTGAGGGCTCAAGTCCATTCGTTATGCATTTCATGACCGTAAGTTCCATAGTGTTCACTGGTGGTTGCGTGAATTCGAATATCTAGAATTCTATCACGCCCAGGAAAAGGAACAGTGAAATGGCAGGAATATCTGCTGACATAGTTACAAACCGTGGAACCTCAGTGGAGGGCTCAAGTCCATTCGTTATGGATTTCATCACCGGAAGTTTCATAGTGTTTACTGGTGGTTGCGTGCATACGAATATATAGAATTCTATCGCGCCCAGAAAAATGAACAACAGTGAAAGGGCAGGAATATCTGCCAACATAGTTGCAAACCGTGGAACCTCAATTGAGGGCTCAAGTCCATTCGTTATGCATTTCATCACCGTAAGTTCCATAGTGTTCACTGGTGGTTGCGTGCATTCGAATATCTAGAATTCTATCACGCTCAGGAAAAGGAACAGTGAAATGGCAGGAATGTCTGCCGACATAGTTACAAACCGTGGAACCTCAGTGGAGGGCTCAAGTCCATTCGTTATGCATTTCATCACCCTAAGTTCCATAGTGTTCACTGGTGGTTGCGTGCATTCGAATATATAGAATTCTATCGCGCCCAGGAAAAGGAACAGTGAAATGGCAGGGATATCTGCCAACATAGTTGCAAACCGTGGAACCTCATTTGAGGGCTCAAGTCCATTCGTTATGCATTTCATCACCGTAAGTTCCGTAGTGTTTACTGGTGGTTGTGTGCATTCGAATATCTAGAATTCTATCACGCCCAGGAAAAGGAACAGTGAAATGGCAGGGATATCTGCCAACATAGTTGCAAACCGTGGAACCTCAATTGAGGGCTCAAGTCCATTCGTTATGCATTTAATCACCGTAAGTTCCATAGTGTTCACTGGTGGTTGCGTGCATTCGAATATCTAGAATTCTATCACGCCCAGGAAAAGGAACAGTCAAATGGCAGGGATATCTGCCAACATAGTTGCAAACCGTGGAACCTCAATTGAGGGCTCAAGTCCATTCGTTATGCATTTCATTACCGTAAGTTCCATAGTGTTCACTGGTGGTTGCGTGCATTCGAATATCTAGAATTCTATCACGCCCAGGAAAAGGAACAGTGAAATGGCAGGAATATCTGCTGACATAGTTACAAACAGTGGAACCTCAGTGGAGGGCTCAAGTCCATTCGTTATGGATTTCATCACCGGAAGTTCCATAGTGTTTACTGGTGGTTGCGTGCATTCGAATATATAGAATTCTATCGCGCCCAGAAAAATGAACAACAGTGAAATGGCAGGAATATCTGCCAACATAGTTGCAAACCGTGGAACTTCAATTGAGTGCACAAATCCTTACATTATGCGTTTCATCACCGTAAGTTCCAGATGGTTTACTGGTCGTTGCGTGCATTCGAATATCTAGAATTCTATCACGCCCAGAAAAGGGAACAACCGTGAAATGGCAAGAATATCTACCAACATAGTTGCAAATCATGGAATTTGAATTGAGGGCACTAGTCCATTCGTTATGCATATCATCACCATAAGTTCCATAATATTCACTGGTGGTTGTGTGCATTCGGATATCTAGAATTCTATCAGGGCCAGAAAAGGGAACAGTGAAATGGCAACAATATCTGCCGACATAGTTACAAACCGTGGAACCTCAGTGGAGGGCTCAAGTCCATTCGTTATGCATTTCATCACCGGAAGTTCCATAGTGTTTACTGGTGGTTGCGTGCATTCGAATATATAGAATTCTATCGCGCCCAGAAAAATGAACAACAGTGAAATGGCAGGAATATCTGCCAACATAGTTGCAAACCGTGGAACTTCAATTGAGTGCACAAATCCTTACATTATGCGTTTCATCACCGTAAGTTCCAGATGGTTTACTGGTCGTTGCGTGCATTCGAATATCTAGAATTCTATCACGCCCAGAAAAGGGAACAACCGTGAAATGGCAAGAATATCTACCAACATAGTTGCAAATCATGGAATTTGAATTGAGGGCACTAGTCCATTCGTTATGCATATCATCACCATAAGTTCCATAATATTCACTGGTGGTTGTGTGTATTCGGATATCTAGAATTCTATCAGGGCCAGAAAAGGGAACAGTGAAATGGCAACAATATCTGCCGACATAGTTACAAACCGTGGAACCTCAGTGGAGGGCTCAAGTCCATTCGTTATGCATTTCATCACCGTAAGTTCCATAGTGTTCACTGGTGGTTGCGTGAATTCGAATATATAGAATTCTATCGCTCCCAGGAAAAGGAACAGTGAAATGGCAGGGATATCTGCCAACATAGTTGCAAACCGTGGAACCTCAATTGAGGGCTCAAGTCCATTCGTTATGCATTTCATTACCGTAAGTTCCATAGTGTTCACTGGTGGTTGCGTGCATTCGAATATCTAGAATTCTATCACGCCCAGGAAAAGGAACAGTGAAATGGCAGGAATATCTGCTGACATAGTTACAAACCGTGGAACCTCAGTGGAGGGCTCAAGTCCATTCGTTATGGATTTCATCACCGGAAGTTCCATAGTGTTTACTGGTGGTTGCGTGCATTCGAATATATAGAATTCTATCGCGCCCAGAAAAATGAACAACAGTGAAATGGCAGGAATATCTGCCAACATAGTTGCAAACCGTGGAACCTCAATTGAGGGCTCAAGTCCATTCGTTATGCATTTCATCACCGTAAGTTCCATAGTGTTCACTGGTGGTTGCGTGCATTCGAATATCTAGAATTCTATCACGCCCAGGAAAAGGAACAGTGAAATGGCAGGAATATCTGCCGACATAGTTACAAACCGTGGAACCTCAGTGGAGGGCTCAAGTCCATTCGTTATGCATTTCATCACCATAAGTTCCATAGTGTTCACTGGTGGTTGCGTGCATTCGAATATATAGAATTCTATCGCGCCCAGGAAAAGGAACAGTGAAATGGCAGGGATATCTGCCAACATAGTTGCAAACCGTGGAACCTCAATTGAGGGCTCAAGTCCATTCGTTATGCATTTCATCACCATAAGTTCCATAGTGTTCACTGGTGGTTGCGTGCATTCGAATATATAGAATTCTATCGCGCCCAGGAAAAGGAACAGTGAAATGGCAGGGATATCTGCCAACATAGTTGCAAACCGTGGAACCTCAATTGAGGGCTCAAGTCCATTCGTTATGCATTTCATCACCGTAAGTTCCATAGTGTTCACTGGTGGTTGCGTGCATTCGAATATCTAGAATTCTATCACGCCCAGGAAAAGGAACAGTGAAACGGCGGGAATATTTGCCAACATAGTTCCAAACCGTGGAACCTCAATTGAGGGCTCAAGTCCATTCGTTATGCATTTCATCACCATAAGTTCCATAGTGTTCACTGGTGGTTGCGTGCATTCGAATATATAGAATTCTATCGCGCCCAGGAAAAGGAACAGTGAAATGGCAGGGATATCTGCCAACATAGTTGCAAACCGTGGAACCTCAATTGAGGGCTCAAGTCCATTCGTTATGCATTTCATCACCATAAGTTCCATAGTGTTCACTGGTGGTTGCGTGCATTCGAATATATAGAATTCTATCGCGCCCAGGAAAAGGAACAGTGAAATGGCAGGGATATCTGCCAACATAGTTGCAAACCGTGGAACCTCAATTGAGGGCTCAAGTCCATTCGTTATGCATTTCATCACCGTAAGTTCCGTAGTGTTTACTGGTGGTTGTGTGCATTCGAATATATAGAATTCTATCGCGCCCAGGAAAAGGAACAGTGAAATGGCAGGGATATCTGCCAACATAGTTGCAAACCGCGGAACCTCAATTGAGGGCTCAAGTCCATTCGTTACGCATTTCATCACCGTAAGTTCCATAGTGTTTACTGGTGGTTGCGTGCATTCGAATATATAGAATTCTATCGCGCCCAGGAAAAGTAACAGTGAAATGGCCGGGATATCTGCCAACATAGTTGCAAACCGTGGAACCTCAATTGAGGGCTCAAGTCCATTCGTTATGCATTTAATCACCGTAAGTTCCATAGTGTTCACTGGTGGTTGCGTGCATTCGAATATCTAGAATTTTATCACGCCCAGGAAAAGGAACAGTGAAATGGCAGGGATATCTGCCAACATAGTTGCAAACCGTGGAACCTCAATTGAGGGCTCAAGTCCATTCGTTATGCATTTCATCACCGTAAGTTCCATAGTGTTTACTGGTGGTTGCGTGCATTCGAATATATAGAATTCTATCGCGCCCAGAAAAATGAACAACAGTGAAATGGCAGGAATATCTGCCAACATAGTTGCAAACCGTGGAACCTCAATTGAGGGCTCAAGTCCATCCGTTATGCATTTCATCACCGTAATTTCCATAGTGTTCACTGGTGGTCGCGTGCATTCGAATATCTGGAATTCTATCACGCCCAGGAAAGGAAACAACAGTGAAATGGCAGGAATATCTGCCAACATAGTTGCAAATCGTGGAACTTCAATTGAGTGCACAAATCCTTCCATTATGCGTTTCATCACCGTAAGTTCCAGATGGTTTACTGGTCGTTGCGTGCATTCGAATATCTAGAATTCTATCACGCCCAGAAAAGGGAACAACCGTGAAATGGCAAGGATATCTACCAACATAGTTGCAAATCATGGAATTGAATTGAGGGCACTAGTCCATTCGTTATGCATATCATCACCATAAGTTCCATAATATTCACTGGTGGTTGTGTGCATTCGGATATCTAGAATTCTATCAGGGCCAGAAAAGGGAACAGTGAAATGGCAACAATATCTGCCGACATAGTTACAAACCGTGGAACCTCAGTGGAGGGCTCAAGTCCATTCGTTATGCATTTCATCACCGGAAGTTCCATAGTGTTCACTGGTGGTTGCGTGCATTCGAATATCTAGAATTCTATCACGCCCAGAAAAGGGAACAACCGTGAAATGGCAAGAATATCTACCAACATAGTTGCAAATCATGGAATTTGAATTGAGGGCACTAGTCCATTCGTTATGCATATCATCACCATAAGTTCCATAATATTCACTGGTGGTTGTGTGCATTCGGATATCTAGAATTCTATCAGGGCCAGAAAAGGGAACAGTGAAATGGCAGGAATATCTGCCGACATAGTTACAAACCGTGGAACCTCAGTGGAGGGCTCAAGTCCATTCGTTATGCATTTCATCACCGGAAGTTCCATAGTGTTCACTGGTGGTTGCGTGCATTCGAATATCTAGAATTCTATCACGCCCAGAAAAGGGAACAACCGTGAAATGGCAAGAATATCTACCAACATAGTTGCAAATCATGGAATTTGAATTGAGGGCACTAGTCCATTCGTTATGCATATCATCACCATAAGTTCCATAATATTCACTGGTGGTTGTGTGCATTCGGATATCTAGAATTCTATCAGGGCCAGAAAAGGGAACAGTGAAATGGCAGGAATATCTGCCGACATAGTTACAAACCGTGGAACCTCAGTGGAGGGCTCAAGTCCATTCGTTATGCATTTCATCACCGGAAGTTCCATAGTGTTCACTGGTGGTTGCGTGCATTCGAATATCTAGAATTATATCACGCCCAGGAAAAGGAACAGTGAAACGGCAGGAATATTTGCCAACATAGTTCCAAACCGTGGAACCTCAATTGAGGGCTCAAGTCCATTCGTTATGCATTTCATCACCGTAAGTTCCATAGTGTTCACTGGTGGTTGCGTGAATTCGAATATATAGAATTCTATCGCGCCCAGGAAAAGGAACAGTGAAATGGCAGGGATATCTGCCAACATAGTTGCAAACCGTGGAACCTCAATTGAGGGCTCAAGTCCATTCGTTATGCATTTCATCACCGTAAGTTCCATAGTGTTCACTGGTGGTTGCGTGCATTCGAATATCTAGAATTCTATCACGCCCAGGAAAGGAAACAACAGTGAAATGGCAGGAATATCTGCCAACATAGCTGCAAATCGTGGAACTTCAATTGAGTGCACAAATCCTTCCATTATGCGTTTCATCACCGTAAGTTCCAGATGGTTTACTGGTCGTTGCGTGCATTCGAATATCTAGAATTCTATCACGCCCAGAAAAGGGAACAACAGTGAAATGGCAAGAATATCTACCAACATAGTTGCAAATCGTGGAATTTGAATTGAGGGCACTAGTCCTTTCGTTATGCATATCATCACCATAAGTTCCATAATATTCACTGGTGGTTGTGTGCATTCGGATATCTAGAATTCTATCAGGGCCAGAAAAGGGAACAGTGAAATAGCAGGAATATCTGCCAACATAGTTGCAAACCGTGGAACCTCAATGGAGGGCTCAAGTCCATCCGTTATGCATTTCATCACCGTAAGTTTCATAGTGTTCACTGGTGGTCGCGTGCATTCGAATATCTAGAATTCTATCACGCCCAGGAAAGGGAACAACAGTGAAATGGCAGGAATATCTGCCAACATACTTGCAAACCGTGGAACCTCAATTGAGGGCTCCAATCCATCCGTTATGCATTTCATCACCGTAAGTTCCATAGTGTTCACTGGTGGTCGCGTACATTCGAATATCTAGAATTCTATTGCCCTCACGCGCGCAATTTGTTTAGACAAGGCACTTCCAGTATAGAATCGGCGAAGCCATTCAAGAAATTCCGAACAGAGTATGCATGTCTTGAGCCGAACGAAAAATTCATAAAATAGATAATCCGCTGAAAAACGGCCACTATCAAACAGCAAAGCAATATATACACGTAATAGTATTTTTGTCAGGCGATGAAGAGAAAGGCAAGCCTCAGCTATTGCATCTTTGAAGCGGAGCCTTTGGTTTGTAATCCAACGGACCTTAGAAGGAATATTAAGGGGAACCTATTTATTTCGCATGTTACTTTTATTTACGATAGTTTTGTGATACCAGCGTTACACGCCACATAGAACCCGGGGGTAAAGACGGTAACAGCTTGCTCTGTAATACCCAATTAATGCTATCGCTGTAGGGAGAATTGGCGTTGGTCCTTGAAGTGATATAAGTCTAGTCTATGTCAAAAAGGGCAAAACTTACGGGAGAGAACGACATGTTACATCAGTGCCCGGTGTCATGTTACTTCATGGATAACGTGGCCTCTAGACATGTTACCACGCATGTTATCCAGGCAAGCTTTCATAACCGACCAAGTGAAAAATAACCAAAGCATTCAATACCGTGCGCGCCTCTTTCATTATTTATGGGAAACAGTGCGGATTAGCTACAAAAATAAAAATATAGATTTTTATGAAGTTTAGCTCTCTCGGGACCACAATGGAGTCTACTGCTACGACGTGGTCACACAGCCGAGCTTTAAATATCATGCGTGCCTTCTCATAAGTTTCGGTGGCTGCGGAGTTTTCGTCATGCCTAAAGATTTATTGGAAAGAAGTTTTGCGAGGACGTTGAGCGTCTTGCCTCATTCGTAGTATTCATAAACTTAGGTACAGAAAAGGAAGGGGGCAGGGGGAAGTGGGCAGGTGAGCAAAATGGCTTGTTGGCTTTGGTATGAAAAAGAGCCTAGCCATGGTTAATATGATCAGGTTTCAAGGAAGAAATAAACAAACATTAGAGAACCGGGAATATACACGCATTCTTTTGCACGTGGTGAACGTCAGTTTTTCAGTAGTAATTTGATAATGTGGCTGATTGATTATTCTGCGTTCTATTACACTGCATGTTATCGGCGCAAGATATTGAAATTGTTTTACTGCCCCGGGTGGGCGTCACGCATCAAAAGGGTGCTTGGCAGTGAATTTTTGAGCTCGGAGCAATACTGCAAAGAAATTCAAATCTGTGAGGTATGAGGGTCTTACTGCAATGCCGCAGTAAAGGTATGACCGCTGCTTACTAGAGTGATTTGAGACTTTTGAAAATACCTGTTTATTTTGCGCCTTTTGGTTTGTCAGTTGGTTGGTTGATTGACTGACTCACTCATTCATGGATGAGTTTACTGACTAACTGATTGATTGATTCAATTAACGATTGATTTGATTCAACCTCCGAGAGCAACATAGGAGGCATGAGAGACGCTGTTGTGGGAGCTCAGGGCGAGCACCTCGGGCTTTTTGAAGCCCACCCAAAGCACTTCACCAGTGTGTTTCTTTTTACCACCTTCATCGGCATGGGGACGCCACGACCAGGATTCGTACCCGCGACCTGTGCTCACCAGTAGAATACCATAGCTACAGAGCCGCCGCTGTTTGTGAGGTTAAAGTACGGGGAGGGTGAACGGGGTAGGGGCTGGGCAGACCGCATGCTAACCCAGAAAGTTTGGGGTTAGAGCGGGGAGAAGCAGCACATGCCTAGTTTGCCACCCCCTGCCACCCAGTGTAGGACGGAGTCACCTGTAGGCGGACTTGCAGCTACAGTTACAAAATACGGTGTGTTCCATGCGTATAGTTACAGGATCGCTTATGGACGATCTAGGTAGAACATTTGGGAGCGTCACTCTATCATCCTCTTTCGCCGCAATTGGTCCTACTGTTGCGGATGATGATGATGATGACGACGACGACGATGATGTCTTAAAAATGCCGCAAAAGGACTGTCAGGGATAGGCCAAGTATCGGGAAGTAGTGTGGGAATACAAAGGTAAAATAGAACGCAAAGTAAACTGATCATCAGTGAGAAAAAAAGGGAATGAGTACACAATTTGCGGAATGAGCAATCTACTGAGTAGTCAGTCGTTCACAATCCCGAAACTAAAACAGAAAGTTAGGGGATGTAAAAAAAAAAAAAAAAACAGAGCCCTTGCACTGCCGTGAAGGTGGAAGCCAGCGAAGCTGTGACTATGGTGGGTCTGCTGTAGTGAACATTGCTATAGTGAATTTATATATTATGATTGTTGATTATATTGAGCATCTTCGGCATGCTCGTCAAAGAGCAAAAACACC